>NC_065573.1:29760757-30063787 GCF_937616625.2 Mercurialis annua | reverse complement strand
TTGCTCAGTTTTGAAGCCCAAATATTCTTTGCATAAATAGCCAAAGGATCTAGACCATTTAGGTAATCTTTATGCTGTGATTCATTATCTGATAAGGATGGGGAAACTGCATGTTACATTATATTTTCTTTCCTTCAGCAAGTGTCGTCTTGTCTACCATTTCCTTGGAAATGTTTTCCTGCTATGTTTAATGGACATTTGAAGAAATGTATGTGTGTTTAGTTCATAATATGGTTTAATATTGAAATGTAATTTAATGTTGTCAAATATGTAAATTTTGTTTGTGTTATTGGAAATGGAGGTGGAGAATTGTAAATAAATTAGTTGAGGAATCACAATCTATCAAGAATAGTACTAACATAAGTATAGTAGTTATGTTGATATGATAGTGTTTTGGGTAATGGTGAAAGTCAGTGAGCCTACTTTCTTAATGCTTAGTTTACTTAAGGTGTACTTTACATGTAGTTTACTGGTGTATTTACTATTAGATAATGAACATATGATATCATTGCCTGGAACATTCGCATGCTAGGTTTGCAATTATAGGCGAGCTTTCTTTGGTTGCATTACTAAACTGTAGTTAGTCATTTATAACCTTAAAAATGGTGTCTATTTATTTGGTTTATGAGTTGTGGCTGTTCTAATTTTGTAACCAAACACTAGAAATTTAGTGTTGTTGAGGCTGTCATAGTTGCATATCTTTGGTGTTAAAAAATGATGGAATCCAAATTTGTAGTGGTTCTAGACTCTACACCGGATAGTTCATGGTTGGAAGTTGACACGGTGGAAACCAAATTGCTAAAAGTCTATTTCTTGTGCTGCATTGTATGCTATTAGATTTTTATTTTTCTTTTGGGCGTGTTATGTGATGAAGCTGGGTACATTTATAGTTTGTCTGTGCTTCTAACTTAATTTTTGAAGTTCATATTCTCCTGACTAATTTATGTTGATTTTTCTCTTTCAGCTATTTATATTTTTGTGCTCATGATCCTGTTTATATTGTTTATTTCACAATTAGTATTGTTATAAGTACTAGACAATAACAAGTTGAATTTCTTGGTTTATAATAGATGAGGCTATTTCTGTCTGAGGATTCTCCTTTGAAAGTCGGCACGCAAATTCAGGATCATCTGCAAAAGAAGACCTCACAGATGTTGCATCATTTGACCAGTATGGAAATGAATGACCTTCCCCCTGGCTTTGAAGGTGGTCAATTGAATCCTGTTAAAGAGGCATCATCACATATTCCTATGATTGAATGGAAGTGTTCCCCCAAAGTAAGCTTATATTTCAATTAATTTTAAAGTTTTGCAGCATGCGTAATTCTTTGACATGGGTTTGAGATGGAAAACCTTTGCGTTTTGTAATATATGAACCATTGACCGGATAGAGTTGTGTATTAACGGGCAAACTTATTGGTGTTGAAGCAGGTGATTTTGAGTCAAAACTGGCATGTTGCAGCTGGTGAAGAAAGTAGCGAGGCTGAAGCTCAAAAAGTTAGGGAAATGAGAGTGCTTGAAGCTGTGTTTCCACGCCGTGCTTCTATTCCCCCTTGGTAAGTTTTTTTCCCTACTGATTTACGATTTTTGTTATAATTTTCATCTGAATCTTACCAAGTATCTTGTTTACAGCCCAGTTATTTCGGTTGATGTAGAAGAGGAATTTTACAATGATAGCTTCACTCCTGTGATCCCAATCACTCCCATTGAAGATGGGGCAGTTGCAGACAAACCAACTGTTTTGTCAGAACATACCCAAGTAGCAGAAGCATTGCCTAAGGATCTTTTATCATCTCCGACTCCAAAATGTAACTCCCCTCCCGCAAGTGAAAAACCCATGATTGGATTATTACCTGGTATCAGTGCCGATCTAACAACTGCCGCAGCTTCTGCTGCATTAACCGCACTCGTGAAAAGCATGGAGAAGGGAAGCTTGATTGACACTGGTTTGCTCATTAAAATCTTAAGGGATCCAAAAATGATTGAAAAACTGATACATGAGCCAGCGCCGATTAGTACAAGCAGCAGCGCTACTATGCTTGTTCCGAAGCAAACTGATGGAAACTCACATCATATACCTACTAGGTTGCTACCCAAATTAGAACCTATAACGAGATCAACTCCCGGTACTGGTCGCAAACCTATGATGCTTTCAGCACCGATGTCTGTCTTGCAGCCCCCGGGTTCTGGTATGCAGCCAACAGTCTCAAGGCTGCCACCTCAGAAAGACACCAAACTGGATGCTACTATGCTTGTTTCGAAGCCAACTGATGGAAACTCACATCATATACCTACTGGTTTGCTACCCAAATTAGAACCTATGACGAGATCAACTCCTGGTACTGGTCACAAACCTATGATGCTTTCAGCACCGATGCCCGTCTCGCAGCCCCCAAATTCTGGTGTGCAGCCAACAGTCTCTAGGCCGCCACCTCAGCCAGCCACCAAACCGGTACCATTGATTTATTTGTCTAGACAAGAATCCATCAACCATTCTGTATCTAGGCCAGCAGCAACTCCAAATATGTATATTTCCAGTACTGGGAATACTATGTCTACGAAGCCTGCCCAACCAGCTCCAAAATCATATTTTGAAGAGAAACACAATCAATTGCCACCAACTTTAGGTATGCCTAAACAACCAAATGGTTATGCTCAAGCTAATCTAGCAGCAATAAACACCAAACCAGTAAAGGATATCAACTACTTTAAGAATTTGATTAGGGAACATGGATCTGACAACACTAATCAAAACATTGCATATAATGGTAATCACACATTAAATCATGAATTTGGAAATAATTTGAGAACCTACAAGCTTCAGCAGCCTTGCATGTATCTTAGAGGCCCAAATGGTTGCCGAAATGGCTATAGTTGCCCATATCAACATGACTCTTCATTTCAGTTTCAAACTGGTGGCTACATGGAGGGCCGTTATGCTAAGAGAATGAAATTTGACATGGGAGGTTATAACTAAAATTTGTTCTAATTTGGTTGGATAGTGTAAATGGTAGGCTCTTTTGCACGTCGTTTTGCTATAGGCTGTACAGAGGAACAAACAAACGTAGTTGAATTTCATCAAGTCCAACGTATAGTTTTTGGATATATGCTGAAATTGTTTAAGTTTTCTTGAAATTTATTCTCAATTTGGCTTTTCTATTCCATTGATGATTTGAACAAAAATAGAAAGAGAAAACTTGGTGTAAAGGGTTTAGCATTTGGATGACTGAGCTAAATTAAGGTGAATTCAGAAATTTAAATTTAATTGAAAACAAAACTAATTACAAATTATCTTTTGGGAGTGGTTTATTGATGAAATCGTACTCGACGAATGTTAAATTTTTTTCCTCTTATAATATTGAAATTGTAATATTGTTTAAAATGTTTTGTAAAAATATATAGAATTAATAATTTAGTAAAATAAAATAAAATTATAAATAATATTAAAAAAAATGAACTTCAAAACAATCTTAAAATAATGCAATATTAATAAAAATAAATACATGGTTCTACATAAGTTATAAAACATACGCATATCATCAAATTTTATAAAAAAAAATTTATGATACTAAAAAATTTCAATAACTATATTATATTTTATTAAATTAATAAATAAGTATCAAACGATTGCGCTAGTAAGATATAGTTATCAAACTTCTTCATTACATTCATATTGATTTTTGATATCGAAATTAAAGCATCTGATTCATCCACTATTTAACAAATCCTTCATAAAAAAACAATCTTTTTAAAAAGCAAAAGATGCAAATAAATTATCATATTTTTTAGTTTTGTATGAATATCACCCTATAACACATGTACTTAATTGCTTTGGTACAAAAAAATCATGATGCAAACAGAGATTTAACTCGATTTAAAGCAAAAGGTATGAAAATCATTATACTTTTCTAAAAAAAATCATAAAGATTATATAAAAATACAATATGATGTTTATTAAAAAAACTAATAATATATAAAATTAAGACAAAAGGTACAAAGAAAAACTCTCCAAGTTTACTTAAAAGTACAAGACAATCCCTTAACTTATTTTTGGCATAAATAAACTCTCACAGTTCTAAAATCGAACAAAAAACCTCCTCCGTCCATGACTTTGACAAACGGACGTAAAATTTCTGATATGGCTCTAACAAAAAAGTTCAAAAGCACCCTTAATTTTTCAAATACTTATCAAATTCATATTTCAATTTTTTTTATTTCACCCTTATAAAAAAATCAAAAATACCCTTAACTTAAAATACCAAAATCCTCTTCTCCACTAATTTTAAAAATAAAATATATAGACATATTTTTCCGGCAACTTCCCCGACCCACCGCTGTTGATCCATTATCGTCTTCCATAGAAGACCAGCAATACCTGGTCTTCTATGGAAACCAAAAATACATGGTCTTTCATGGAAAACCAGCCACTGCTGGTCTTCCTTTAGGGAAGACAGATCGTCTTCTCCAAAGGAAGACGAGCAGTGGCTGGTTTTCCATGGAAGACGAGCTGCTGCTGGTCTTCCATGGAAGAAGAATGGCTTATCTGCAGAAGCAGATGGTGACAGTTTCAGGGTTTCTAATCAAGTTCAGATTAAATTTGATTAAATTAGTTTTTATTTAATCACACTTAATTAGGCTCTACTAATTGAAATTTAATTAATTGAGATTGTTACTTAAAAAAATCAAAAAAAAAATTGTTAATCTGGTGTGCCCGCTATAGTTTGTTTTGGGAGTGTCGGGTTATGGTGGTTCAATTTTTAATTAATTGTTTGGGTGAAATAATACAAAAAGATATATAAATATAAATTTGGTAAGTATATTAAAAATTAAAGGTATTTTTGAATCTTTTATGAGGGTGAAATAATAATAAAAAATGAAATATGAATTCGGTAAGTATTTCAAAAATTAAGTGTGTTTTTGAACTTTTTTCTTAATGCCACGTCACCAGTTTAACGTCTGTTTGTCAAAATCATGGACGGAGAGGGTTTTTTTGTTCGATTTTACAACTGTGACGGTTCATTTGTGCCAAAAATAGTTAAGGGGCTGTCTTGTACACTGAGGTGAACTTGGAGGTTTTTTTTATACCTTTTGCCTAGAATTAATACTATGATTATACTTTTACTAAAAATTGTGCTAAATTAAATGTAATAAGAAGGCCTAATCACTCAAAAACCCCTCACCTTTAAACTTTTTTTCAATTCCACCCCGACGTTGAAAATTTGTTAATTTTACCCATTTTTGAATTTTCCGTTTTCAATTGTACCCCAATATTTTAATTTTTGTTAATTTTTTTACTTAAATGATGAAAGCATTCAATTAATTAAGTCTAAACATGAAATTAAATTCTTTTTTATTCAAAAAAGTACAAATAAGTCCTTTATTTTTAAAAACTAACTAAAAACCATAATCAAATTAACACTAATTTAAATTCTTAATTAATTTAACTAAATTTAAATAAATTTCAAAAATATACAATTAATATATGCGAGACATGGAGAATGTTTTAAACAAATTTCCAAACGCAGAAGACGTTAATTTAATTTTTCAGGGTACAATTGAAACGCAAAAATGCAAAATAGGGTAAAATTGACAAATTTTCAACGTCAGGGTATGATTGAAAAGGGGCTAAAAGGCCGGGGTTTTTTTAAGACATTAGGCCTAATAAGAATATATATTTGCAAACTAGTAATATATAAATTTTATATTACATAACACTTTTATTAAAATAACTAATATATTATTATTATTATTATTATTATTATCATTATATTTTTAGTAAAGTCTAATATTAGTATACATATATAATATTTTAATATATACATGAATATTTTAAAGAATGTCAAAAAATAATTTATATAAGACATGATTGATTAAGAAATATTTTTATATTTAAAGTATTTTATATATATGAGATTTCTTAAAATTATAATGGATATATACCTTTATTAAGATTGGAATATGACTGTCCAAAAATTAAATATAAAATTTAATATGTTTATTTTTTTTTAAAAGTGATATTTATTCTTTTTGAAAGGTACGATCCGTTAGCATCGGAATTTATTTGTACTAAAACAATTAAATATAGGTGTTAATATGTACGTTTTTTTTTTACTACAGATGATGTTTTAAGGACCCAAAAAGTAAGATGGTTTTTTTGTACCTTTTGCTCTTTTAAAAAAGGATGGACAAAACAAATTTTTCAATAAAAAGAAGACAAATAAAATTGTTATATTCCACAAACGATTACATTTTTATTGTTGAAAGATATTTAATCTATTTTTGAATTTTGATTTTCTCAATAAATTAAATCTGTTGTGAGCTCCGTCAGTAAATTTTAATCCATCAAAATAAAAAAAATGGTTATTTATTACTATTTTTACGAAATAAAAACAATATAGAAAATGACTACCATGGCAACCTACATTTATTTGAGAGAGAACAGAGAAATGATATCTCCATGAGAAGGCTACCCACATTCTACAGAAAAATAAAAATCTTAATACCGCCACGTAAACTCATATATCCATCAATATGAGATTTAATTATTCTAAACAGTCGTATTCAAATAAAGAAAGAATTATAAACAGTCATACCCTGCTATATCAGTAATAAGTTTCCTCTCCTGTTATAATAATAACAAAAAAAAAATCATGATATGTAAATATGGAAATATTTAGACTCCCTTGATGGCAGCATTTGCATGCATATCAATCTCACTATTACTATATAATCAATCCATGCCAAAAATAAGAACATTATGGACAAAACAGATATATAGTAAAAGCTTCTTATTACAGCCAGTCGAAGAACAATCAGAAAGGCAAGCACACAAGTTGGTCCCGTGTCGGGGAACAATGAGTCAAAATCTCAAACAATAAGACCTGAAAGCAAAGAGGCTCAAATCTTTTTGCCAAATATATCGAAAAGTCATTGGGACATAACCAATGCTTCTTCTTCTATGTTTAACCAGTTCTCTTGATAATGTGCACTCCACTGTCAGTATCCACGATGTCACTTATCTCACCAACCTTAAGACCAAAGGTTGTATCTTCGAAAGGTTTCTGCATCTGCCCCCGCCCAAATGGACCTGTTATTTACATCTTTTGCTTAGATCAAGAAGAACCGAAAAGTAGAAGAAACTTTTAAAATTAAGATTATCTAAACACTAGCATTAGAATTACATGATGTAACATTTAGACGAGCTATAAGACTTAAAACATGAGAGGAAATAGCGGCAGCAGATAAAACTTCATCTTTCAACTTGCTGTTATTAAACATACTTCTTCTATGGCTCTAATCTTTCTGTTGTTATTGACCATCTACAAGCTTGATGAAAAATATTTTGAACACGGGGGAATAGCTATGTAGTCCATGAGAGATAACAATATAAGTCACTATTAAGAACTGTAGACCTTGTTATTCCACTTAAAATAGCATTTTTGTCTCTTTTGATGTCTGGGGGTAGAAATTATAGCGTTATCTTTTTTAATTGGTTTTTAAGGCATGTGTGCCTAGCAATGCTCTATTCTAACAAAACTTCCTAACCTTCGTGCCCCCTCTCTTCCATAGCTAACGCCTCTTATTCATCAAGTTGATAATTCCTACCATAAATAACTTTTGGTGGCTACTAATGTAAACACACAAGAAGGGCTCAGTGAAATCTCTAGAACCAAAAATGGTATAAGTTTTGATAAATTAGTCTCCACTTAATCTTAAACCTTCTTCATTTTCTAAAAATATCACTCGGAATGATTGTATCCAATCATTCTAACTCCAAATCCGATGAATATATATATTATATATTTATAGAAATATTCCATCAAAGAAGTAATACAACAAGACAAATATGACTGACCACACCTCTTCTGTTTTGCAGAATTATGTCTTGTTTCATACATGCTAAAGAACCAAATGTTTCTGTAATGATTAATAAATAACAAAACGAAATGCTACGTTTGCAAACATTTTTTGCCTGTTTAACTTCAGGTTGATCTTTTTCTTTTATTCTCTACCTGGATGCTTCATCTTATTGTTACAAAAATATCATCATATTGACACTAATTAAGGCACTGATATTTCAATGATCAATTTCACTAGGCAAACAGCTTATGTTGGCAAAGGAAAAGCTAATGAATATAGAAGGAAACTGTCTGTCAAAATTTGACACCAAAGATCCTACCCCTGTTCCTTGAGAAATTAAGAGAGGCTGAAGAATGGTAGCATATGTATAAAGAATACCATGAAGTATTTTTAAACAATTGAGACAATCTCTCTCCATAAATTCTCAAAGCATGTTGTATGTTCTCAATGTCAATAAGGTTTTGAGAATAATAAAGAGACAACTAGACACACAATCTTTTAAATCTAATGTCGATCGAGTTAATGGTAAATTCAATTCAAACAGCAACTATGCTGTTCCTGAACACGAGAATTGACTAAAATAGAATTCGAACCGATTTGAACTCTTGCTAACTTCTTAGGACTTCCCAACACCAGAATGAGCTCATAGCGAATTAACTAAACTCATATCCACTTAGGCTGCATTTCTAATATCATCAACAGTATCAATACTAAAAATTATGTTAAGCAGTTTTCCCCCAAATTTAAATTCATAACTGTAACACCTATAAACCCTAATTACTAAATTAACAGCAAAAACCTAAAAGCAGCACAAAACAAAACTAACCGAGATCGCCGCCGCGTTTAGCTGAGCTACAGTCGGAGGAGCGAGAAGCGATATCCTCAAACTTAGCTTTTCCAGAAACAATGTCATCGCGGTAAGCTTTAAGCTGAGAAACGGCAGCCTCTCTTGTCGTATTCTTAATAACACGGCCTTCTGGATCTTTCCACGACGCCTTTCTTCTAGAACCTTCGTGCTTTATAAGTATGTGCGAAGCCCTAACTTGATTGGCCGATGACGATGACGACATTTTAGACCGTTTTTTAGTGTTTTCTTTTTCTTTTTGATCCTTTTCTTTGCTTTTCCGATCTACGGAGATCGAATCCTTCTTCCTCTTACGATCAGACTCTATTTTTACGATTTTATTTTTGTTAAGAATTTGTGCTGCTCAACTTTTGGTGCTGCTCTGTGACTGTGAGTGGGTTTCTCTCTTCTTAAACGAAACGAGGATGAGGTAGTGCTGTGAAATAATTACTGAAAGTCCATTCGTGAGAGGACACGTCGTAAAGTTAAAATAAAATATTACCGCAAAAGTATGGTTAATTTCACTTTTTAGCACCTCAACTTGTACCATTAACATTTTTAAGCTTTATTCTTTTAGCAATGTACTCATCGAACATGACTTTTTCATACAGAATGGTCTGACTATATACCAATGAGATTAAAAACAAATTACCTATTTGAACTTTAATAATACGATGAACACGGTTAAGATTTGAACCATTTGATTTTTATAGAAACACAATCAGATGACGAATTAATTTGTTTGATCAAATATTTCAGAGATTTAATTGACATGTTGCTGTGAAATTGATGGTGTGAACTATAATTGTTTTAAATATATAAAATCTAAAAAGTTTGTGGATAGAAATCCAAAAAATTGAAATACTTCATCCGTTAATATCTTCATTACTGTCAATCTTTACCTTACAAACAACTTCACCACGACATCTGCTGGTCGATGCCATCCTCCGCTCGCCGTCGCCCTTGATATCAGCACTATCTCGCCGCCGCCGCTCGTCCTCACCTAGAAATTAGATTTAAGAAATAGCATAAAACCAAATCCCATGTTTTTTTAATTATTTTTTTAGACAATATTTATTCATATTATATACGAAATATATATAAAATTAAATAATTATGTAGGTATATTATTTGGATTATAAACAAAATTTGTAGTATTAACTATATACATACCATCTTTTCTATATTAAAAATTCAAATTTTTTAAAATATATTTTTTAAAATTGTATTTTGATAATTATTTTTGAGATTAATTGTATGAGAAAATTACACAGATTACTGGTTTAGACTATTTTATTTTGAATTTTACTGGAGCAAAAGTTTATTTTGAATTATACTATTACTAATTTTTTAATTTAAATTTAATGATTTTGCTTTGCACAAATATACTTTTGAAATTAGCAAAATACAACTATCTAAAATAATAACCTCCCATTATTCTCTCATTATTGGCAACCTCTCATAATTGATTTGCATGTTTCCATTTATCTTAGATTTTTCATAGATTTTTGCCATATTTCTCTCCATTACTCCATTAACCAAATCTTTCCATTTTATTTTAATTGTTCTTTTTCCTTTTCCTCCAACCATTTTTTCTTTTCTTATGGCGGTCCGCATCTCTTTCTCATTTGGCGATCTCTTCCCTTCTCGGCTCTCCTCTCTCCACCAGCAGTCTCTTCATCTACGCTCCGGCAGCCATCCACTCATCGCCAACCATTCGTGCCATCCCCAAGTACAACAGCAACTCCATATTCTTTGTTTTTCTCAACGGCAGTGACGACGGCTCCGATAGTTTTAAAGAAGAGAGATGGTTCGTTGTTTACAACAACAAGATGAAATTAAAAGTGCTATTTTTTCTTTAACAACATGGAGTTTTTGTATTTCTTGTGTTTGATTTTTTTTGTATTCTCTGTTCATTTTGAATCTGATGTAATCGTTGTAATTTATGTCCGCGAAATATTTTTGTATTTTATGGCTTGATTTTCTAGTTGGTTAACTAATGGTTTATTAATAATATCCTAATAGTTAACTGCATGTTAACTTCATGTTAATTTGTATTTTATGTTTTTAATTATTCGAAAATAATTAGGTTAACTAAATGTTTTCTAATGGTTAATTAATAGTTAACTAACTTTATATGATTTTTTTATATAAAACATGAATATATATTGATAATTACTTTTTTAATTACAGTTAACTAATATGTGACTAATAGTTAACTAACAGTTATTTTTATACGTATGATTATTTTTAAAATAATTGAAATTTGATGTTCAGTTATTTTTTTTGTTATATTTGAATAAATTTTAAAATAATTAGTAGGTAATTATATATTTTCTAACGGTTAACTATTAATTAACTATATTTGTGTTGGTTATCTAAAACATGAATACATAATGTTAATTATTTTTTTTATTAGTTAAAGTTAACTAATAAGTGACTACTGGTTAACTCACAGTTAACTAATTTAGTGTACTGTTAATTTTAGGATATATTATTGTTAGATTTATCTAAAAATGATTTTATGATGTTAATAGTTTTTTTTTAAATTTAATTTATTAATGGTTAACTACATGTAAACTGACAGTATATCGGTTTTGTTTTTACAAATAAATGAATTTATATTGTGTATTCATATTTGTTGATTGTTTATGATAAGTTGATGAATTTCTCGCTGGAATTTTTTTTGTTTCTCAAATGCTTGTTGTTTTTATTTTTTTAATTTCCCTTTTGCCGTTTATAGCATATAATTCAAATTATCAGTTACTGTAATTAAGGATTATTAAAGATTTTTGAATATTACTTGCTATATATATATATATATATGATTTGAGATTTTGTAGGAGATTTTGATTTTTGTAACCACTTCCTTCCTTTTTTATAGTTGACAGTAATCCTCAAATATTATAAAGTTATTTGTGCAATTTAGAAACTTAAAAAATATGTCATCAACTGTTTTTTGGTCAACAGTAAAAATCTAATTAAATATAATCATGTAGGGTACTTATTTAAAGAAGCCTAATTGTATTTTGTAAATATTTCTTATTTCCTATTATCGATTAAACACTCTTTTGTTAACGGGCTTGTGGGTTTGTTGTTTGTTGGGCTGATCCGCCCGGATTACCATGTAACAATATTCTGAGACAAAGTTTCCGGCAAACAATGAGTGAGAGAGATGGCTTTCTCTCTTACTAATTTCTCCTTTACAACAGTTGCATTACTACTCATAATTTCATCATCAATAATCAATCAACCCGCGTTTTCAATTCGGATCCCTGAACGGATCTCCACTCCATCCAGAGACCAATCGGATCATTCCAATCAGCCTGTCAAAACAGCAGTCTTCGCTCTCGGTAGTTTCTGGAGATCCGAAGCAATATTTGGATGCTTAAATGGTGTTATCCGAACAACTGCTGGATATTCCGGCGGATCTAAATCTAACCCAGAATATCGAAGCTTAGGCGATCACGCCGAGTCCGTACAGGTACCTCCTCATTATGAATTAACGAATTCATTTTTTCACTGCTAATAATATTACTGTTCCTAGTAAAAAATTATTTATTTTAACTGAATTGCAGGTAGAATATGATCCAAGAGTAATCAGTTATAGGCAAATACTTGATGTGTTTTGGTCAAGTCATGATTCAAGGCAGGTTTTTGGTCAAGGTCCTGATGTAGGTAATCAGTACAGGTAAACAAGATTATAGTATTTAATGGTTTTCTTTTTTCTTTTTGTTTTAGAATGGATAATTAGATTGTTTTTTTTAAATTTGAAATGCGAATTGTGTGGTTGTATGTTAATTAAGATTAAAAATGCAGGTCAATTATATTTACTAATGGATCTGATGAATCGAGATTGGCGGCTGTTAGTAAAGAGAATGAGCAATTGAAGTCCAGGAGTAGTGTTGTTACTACTCAAATTCAACAATTCATTGCATTTTATCCTGCGGAACCTGAACATCAGGTTTCTTTGAACTTTGTGTTTCTCCGGTTTTGTTATATGTTGGTTTCGACTGATGATTATTTTATAGATAATAGTAGACAGAGATTTCCTCATTAGCATGTATAATTAACCAATTTGAACCATGAGTTTTTGGGTAGATTTGCATGGATATTTATGGTTAGATCCTATTGGAAAGTGAATATTGTGGCTATATAGCTATGTGTCTGTCTAGTATTGATATGGGAGAATCTGGTGTGTGTTAACATTTTCAATGAAATGAAAGTTAGATAATTCGGAATGAGCTAAACTTGATAAATGACCTCCATTTGAAAAATGAGTTGAGTTAGACATTGTCCCTCTAGTGAGAAATTCAGAAATCATTATTACAATAAATTTACAAGTTAGTCTCATGATATTATATGCACTTGTGTATAGTACCTGAAGACTATTATGTGTTGAAACATATCTTTTTCTGGTTTCATATACTCAAAGCAATTCCTGCTTTAGATGACTTCTTCAACTTGGACTACTGAATTGACAATAATTTGGTCATTGTTATGGTTTCAGTCTTATGCATCACGCATTAAGGCACGAATCCTGAATCGTAAAGGATAATAAAATTGTACTCTAGCAAGTTTTGTACTTGAATTTCTGTTTGATATATGCATCAACAGAGGTTGTGCTAAGCTAGATATATTTATATAATTCAGTAGGATGTTATTATGTATGTTATTGTACTTTTAGTTTTAACTTTTAACTATTAAGCTATTTCTGTAATGATTACAATTATATGTATGTAAAGTTAGGTTTACACTTAGAGAAATTGGCGACTTCTTGATGTATACATGTAAAGTTAGTTTGGAATAAGACTTAGTTTAGCTGAGATGTTGTCAGGGACATAGTGGCGCTGGTAGACAAAGAATGAAAATTCCTAGAACATCTAAGAGATGTCTCCTATCTTCTAATGGATTTCATATGCATGTAACTGTCCTACATGATAACTCTTCACTGAGAACAAATTTCAGTCCTGAAGAATTTCTTCCTTAAAAGAGAACAGTAAAATAAACTCTCACTCCTGCCAAAATGGAGAAGCAAAAGTCAAGAATTAAATCTAAAGAGTCAATCCAACGAACGATGTTGATTTTCGTCTTCTACCAAACATGATCATGTTAATATTGAATCAAATCTAATGGTCAATCCAATTGATAGCACTCTTTTATGTAGGTGGTATGAAAATGTTATTTCTGAGCCTTATAACCTGTAAAGTATTTATTAGAGCTATAGAAGCGTCTTAGTAAACTTCCAACTTCTGTTATTTCTACACCAACTTCACATTGCAAAACCATAATCTAGGGTGTCATCCTCCTTTTTCTCTTGTGGTGCATATGCATGCATGGATAATCAGTTCTGTTAATATCTCAACTTTTTTTATAGGATCTCGCACGATTGCAAGTATAAAAATATAGTGAAATCTTTGATTCCTTGTCCACTAATGATAGGATTGACTCTTATTCCAAGAATTGCAGATTGTTCTTAGCTCCGAAAATTACATACTTGTCCTTACTGTGGCAACTGTTGAATTTTTAACATTTGGTTGCAGAAATTTGAGCTGAAGCGAAGACCATTTCTTCTTCAGCTGATGGGGAACTTGCCAGAAGAGGAGCTTGAAAAGTCTAGTTTGGCAGCTAAGCTAAATGGTTATGCGGTGGAGCTCTGTCCTCCTAAGATTCAAAGCCAGATTGAAGCAAAGATCAGCGATATTGTTAGGAAAGGTTGGCCTGTCCTGAGAGATGTGTAGTTGGCTTTTAGAGTACAATTTTGTTGGAAAAATGTTTCAGTTGGCAAAGCGGTTCCTTCAAGTGCACCGTTAATGATATTGACTATGTCATGCTGCTGAGGTCATAGCAAACGGATGATAAAAGCGGACAGACTCTGGGTACACTCTTAGAACTCAATACTCTTTCGTTGCTCAAGTAGCCACAGCTTGTGTTGTTTATTCAGATGAATTTATTCTTTGACTGCTATAATTGAATTCTTTTGTTCATATTACTTATTTATGTTAGCGCAATTATTTGACGTGACTAATGAAATTTTGTCAGTGAATAAATTTCTCTGTTCTTTGTGTTCCTTAAGAAGCAACCAATGAATCTTTGTGAAATAACAGTTCGTGTTGGACAGAGTTGCTGTATGAAATAAATGTTTGAAATCTCAATATAATGTAAATTGATCCTCACATCCATTTTGATGAGGAAGAAATGTTTTCACTTGTTAACAGTGTTGGTTTGTGAAATAAATGCTTGAAATAACAAGATTATTTGTCACACAATTTCAATTCAAGTCCAATTGACATGTTGCTTCAGTTGTAAAAGGTAAAGTTTAATTGGAAGCTGCTACAATTTGTTGGTTGTCTTCTCATTATCAATGTTTTATACAAAATCAACTAGGGACTGTGTCTGCTCGTTACAACGACTGATATTACTGTTTTATTATTCTATTGACAGATTTTCTCTATACATTTTCTTTTAATAATTTTAATAAATAAAATATTATTTTACTTTTTTACATAATATTTCTAGACTTTTCTTATGATTTACAAAAATCAAAGTCACTATACAAATATTGCCTAATCTCGGATTATGATTATGAAGGCGGATACATAATTAAGAGAGCCTTTTTAGGAGGTGCCCTATAATTTTATATGTTTAAAGGTCATACATCATAACTATTAATCAATGAATGCCAATATGATAAGATTATAGGGACATTTTAATAATTTTGTCTTTAATTGACACTTTTTTATGTAATAAAATAATTGGTTATTTTTTCTATTTTTATAAAATGTAGAGAGTATTGGTCTTAATTTGTAAACAAACATTTAAAATAGTTATAGCTCGTTTCCTATCGTCTTGACATTATAGAATTAAAAATATTTGACCTTATAATTTTTAAAAATCCAGCTACTATCATTTTCATTTCTATTCAAGTTCCAACTAAGAATTCTACACTAAATCACACCAATAACAAGAATTCAAATAATAATAATAAAAGAATGCCAACATCAAAGAACAAGAAGCAAAGTATGCACAATTTAGAGTTTGATTTATGGGAGACATTTTGGATATTTTACAAGGAATGTGTTGGAACTTGAATGTGTACACACAAAACATATTAAACACAAAATTTAGTATTGGCTTCATTTTCTTCTTACTTTCCTCTCTACCCAACATGTATAGCATTAAGAAGAAGAGAAGATAATTAATACATAATGAAGGTACCCCTTAGGTACATGATCATCCTTGCCCTACAACTCTAAGTCACCCCCACCCACTTTTTATTAATATTGTGGTGATCCTCATCTCATCTACCCTTTATCATCATTCTAAAACCTAAACTAATCTTGTGAGGAAAATGACAAGAAAAAACAAGTGACCCTTCATCCAAGAATATAACTTGTTATTTCCCCAATAAGCTCCACACATAATTAGCAAGTTTATTCTATTTTCCTCAACTACCAAAAGTGTAGCCAAAAAATTTAGTCCGTAGCAAATTTTAATATAAAAACTAATTAATAAATATTTTTCATACAAATTAACGAGTGAAAAGTTCAAAATTAAAACTTTTTCGTTAAATAAGCTTGCAGTTTCTACCAAGGTGAACACACGGATCTGTCCACGCATAGCTCCGTCACTGAAGGCATCTTTAACTTCTACATATGATAATAGAAAGTGGAGACATATTCTGAAGTTTGAAGTTTTTATGTAATGATATTCTGAAGTTCGAAGTTTTTATGTTCATTTTGTTATACAAGAGAGACACTCATCTTTTGATTCATCTTCATTCGAATTTTAAATGAGGTGTTCGTGCTAGATTCATTAAAAAATTATAGTGTTCATGTACGGTTCGTATTCGATTCATTAAAAAATTATAATGTTCATGTACGGTTCGAGTTTAAATGAACGAATACAAACTTAACTTATTTAATAGCTAATGAACACAAACTGAATACAAACGAAGCATAAATTCAATTTTAGGGTTAAGAGACTTTTGGTATAATAGGAGTAAACATATACATAACTTTTAAAATCATATAACTCATTTATTTTCTTTTAACAAAACTACGAAGTTTTACTTAAAATTATAGTTTAATAAATTAAAAGAATTTTTATATTTTATTTACATACGAGCTAGTTATAAATTCTTTATCAAACATATGTACGAGCAAGTTCACGAACTCTTAATTGAGCTTATATTTTAGCACGCTTATTAACAATAGATCGAACTCATATACGAGTCCGTTCACGAACAGTTAAATAAATTTATGCACGAGTTCATGAATGTAACGAGCCGAACATTACAATGTTCATGTTTAACTTGTTTAAATAAATAAACATAAAATTAAAATCGAGCTCGATTTATTTAAAATGCGAACGAACACATACCAAACTCTTTTGAAACAGAATGCCGTATCATTTGTGAGCAATTAAGTTCGTTTACAGCCCTAGAAGACAACAAAAACTAACTGGTGATCGACTGCCAGAGAGAGCAGCCTTTGCACATTTTTTTTTGTATATTTAATTTAGTGATAAATAATATAATAGTTTGATAATAATGTCTTTTTGAAATCAATAACACTGCAAAGGACTTAAAATTTGTAGCAACCTTTAAATGTTTATCTAATTAGCCATGCTGCTTAGAAGAATATGAGAGTGCTATATATTAGTACTATATTTCATGTTTATATGACATATCACACTGTGTTGACATGTGACCTTTGTCTCCCATTTCGATCTTAATTATTATTATACTTAGCTCTCATCACCTTTATTTTGTTTATCATCATTTTTCAATTGCTTAATAAATAGCAAATTAAACGGCAATGTGTAGAACATTGAGTCCCACTTCAACATTAAATAAATACTTCATTTAAAAATATAATTATGGACAAGAATTATGCAATCATTTGGTTGGATTACTATGCAATAATATGCTGAAACTATATAATACAAAATTATATATATAGTTTCAACATAATATACGTAAATAATTCAATGAAGTATTCCATTATTTTATTAATTAAGTAGGGACATGTCTCCTTTTTAAAACATTGTTACAATGTGTACCTTAATTAATAAGAAATATATAAAAGCACGGATGGGGGACATGCAAATTTACTGAATAATCCTTTTCAGTTTATTATAAATAATAATTTTATAGTCATTAACTAATTGGTTATTTAATTAATCACTATTATAATTAAAGTCCTAATTAGAATAGGTAACTAAATTATCTACAATTTAATTTTTAGTATGTAAAAAATAACTAAATTGTCTCCAAATTAGTAGAAATACCATGGTTGTCAAACCCGAACCGGACCGGCCGGTTCGACCGGAAAACCCTCGAAGCGGTCATATCAACGGTTCGGGTTGCACTAAAAACCCTTATAATTACAAACCCGCGGTTTTTTAATCGAACCGGCCGGATAACCGCTGAATTGGACCAATTAACCGGTCCAATAACCGGAAAACCCGATCCGGTTCGGTCAATCACTTAAAAACCCAAGCCCTTATTAAAAAAAAATAAGGAATTTAAATGTCATTGCTGGAATTTGAGCCTTGGTTGTTTAGTATTTTTAGTGGAAGTATTCAATACCACCAAGCTAACTTAGTATTTGTGTCTATGTTTCTTATTATATAATATATATATATGATTATTAATAGTTATAATTTTTTATTTTTTTATTTTTATAATACGGGTTTAATTCCGGTTGAACCCCGGTTGAACCCCGGTTGAACCTTTAACCCTTGACCCTCTAGTCTCACCGGTTTTATCACCGGGCCGGGTTTGACAACCATGAAAAATACCTATCTATTAGTTTGATTGAACTACAAAATTAAAATATTGTATTTGGTCAATATATTATTATTTAAATTTCTATCTTATTATTTTTAAAGATATTATTAATAAAATTAAGTTAATTATTTAATTATGGTTATTATAAAACCAAAAGAAGAATAAATTCAGTATGAAAAAAAAAATTAATAACCGAATATATTATATTTACTTTTATAAAATTTTTATACTAATTTAATATTAGTTATAAATAAAAAAATTGATATAATTATAATAAATTTATTAATATGTTCATTGAGAAGTTACGTTACGAGCCACATGCATAGCACGTAATGCGAAACTAGTTAATAAGAAATGGATGCTTAAAAAAAAGATCGGCATCATCTTTTAATAATTCAATACTTTTTTCATATGACTAATAATATAATTCTAGTCAACTGAAGAGTTCTAGCAAGTTGCAGACGTCTCTTGACTAATCTAATTTTATTTATTCCTAAAAATTCAATCAACTAGTAATTAATTAGTCTGAATTGATCAAAATAATAAATAGCCTCTATGCAATACATTTGACTTTAACATTATTTAAGCTTCATTTGGCATATAAATTTTTTATCACACTAAAAAAAGTTGTTTGCTCAAATAATGCAAACCAGCATGGACAAATCAACTATATATTAAAATTTAAACCATTAGATCAAGAAACAATAATTTAAGTATTATATGTTGTAACAAGAGATACATAAAATAGGTAACCTAATATGCATATTTGAGATGCACATATATATGTAAAATCTATTGATTAATGCAAAAAACTAACGAACATTTTTAAACTTGATTTATAACTTTTTGGACATTTCATTCATGATTTGTGTTTAATTATAATGAAATGATCTTGCAAATTCCAACTTATTCACGGGTTGATCATCAAGTCATGTTATTGTTTTTGGTTGCTTATAGATAAATGGAGACAAATTAATACTACTACATATACCAATCACTTGACAAAGCCATCTTCTGCACGACATGACCTATTAATATGTTTCTTTCTTTCTTTCTTTCTTCTGTTTTGTAGAAATAAATTAATTGTTAAATTAAATACGATATTTATATATAGGTAAAGTAAAACTATCTATCCACAAATTTAATATTCTTTTAAATATATTTATGACTCGTTTGCAACTGATCGTGCGTAAGGTTATATATATGCCATATAGGATAAATTTTGTACACGTAGATACAAAATATTGCGTTACATCAGCTCAAAATAGGTTACGAGTATATTTGACAAAAATCTGAAAAATGATCGGTCAAACTAGAAAAATTAAAAGATCATGATATATTTGGTAAAAATATAAAGTTGAAGGTTAAGTATATGTTGTCTTATATGTAGGGGTGTGCAAAATCGAATCAAAACCGAACCAAAAAATTATATTTGGTTCTGTTTAAGATTTTCGGTTGGTCGGTTTGGTTCGGTTTTGAATATATAAAAGTTTCAGGCAGTTAAACATGTAAATCGAAAGACATATTGAACCAAAAAAAATAGATCGAACCGACCAGCTCGGTTTGGTTTGAAAAATATTTTTCTCTGAAAATTTCGGTTCAATTCGATTTTTAGAAAAAGCAAAAATTTAATTTGATTCAATTTGGTTCGAACCAATTGTACACCCCTAATATAAATAGTATTGTAAACCTTCATCTTATCTGAATATTAAATTCGTTTGAAATTAAAGACTAACTCATTATCTTAGAGTTTTGACATGGAAGTGATGTGATGTGAACAATAGACTATTGATCAAGACAAAATGATTTTCTATACGGATAATGTTATAGAAATTTATAAATTATATCTATTATTTAATTTAATTATGAATTTTAGAACATCTCAACTATATATAATTTTTTTTATTTTCTCTCAATTTAATACACGAGATCATAATATGATGATGTGGCTGTCAAAAATAATGTCAACCTCAGCAAAATCACACCAATAAACGATTATCACATCATCATATGTAAAATGAAACTTTATATATACAATTAAGACATTTTAAAGTTCGCGATTAAATAAAAAAAATAAATATAATTTATAAATTTATTTAATATTATTCATTTCTTATATTCACAACTGAATATTTTGTTAAATATATTTTCAAATCTTAATATAAACGTTCATGTTGATTTTGTAAATTGGAATAAATACATCCAAAATTTAAATTGTACTATTATTTGTATAAGTTTCTGATTTAATAAGTGAATGTTTTACACAATGTATCACTAATTTAAGCTTAAAAAGAGCTATTTAGGTTAAAACGAGAAATACGTATTTAAAAATTGGTGTAAATTGAGAGTTGATAAATTTATCTCACTTTGTAAAATTGACGGAGCAAAGTATTTAAATTATATTTTTTAAATATATTTGAAGAAATGATAAAAATATATATATAAATACAAAAAAGCATTTTGCCTTTGATTTAAGATGCTTTGATGTCCAGTCAATTACTAAATAAACAAATTTCAACTTAGAAGAATTAGTTCTCAATTTAATCCAAAATATAGATATAACTGAATATATTATAAAAGATACATATTAAATTTTAATTTAAAGAATTGAATTTTAATTTTTTTAGACATAATATGGGTTGGATTTTACAATTGGAGGATTTGATTGTAAGTTCTCTCAAAAATTTATGGGAAACGTTTTACAAATGAAACTTAACTGCAAACATTCATTAAATTTTAAAATAAGTAAATTTACTTCTAATGTTTACTTTTTACCTTTACCTGTGCATTTGTTTTTTAAAAAATTACTATTAAAAATAAGAAAAGAAATGCTCTCACCACCTTATCAAAAAGAGAATTAAAGTTTGAAAAATTCAGCAAAAGGGACAATTCATTCTATAACTCTCGCATGTGACTGTGAAGAAAACGGCGACGTTTCTATTCCAACTAAGATCAATCAAAATCCACCTCAGACTATCTTAATACCCAATGATGTTAATATAACCATCCACGTGTAATTTATGCATTGAAATTTCAAAGATTTATTTTCTAACATTTTCCTAAAATATTTGACCGTTGATTTCACAATTCACAATAACCAAATATGAAACTTATGCATTTTCTTTTCCCTCCAACACAGAAAAGCTAGCAGAACACTTGAAAGAAACTGAACATTGAAGAATTTGAATTTGAATCCAGAATTTGAAGAACAGAGCCTATGGCAGCTTCTCATTATTATCAATCTTTGAAAAAACAATTACACCATAAAGAAAAATCGAGAATTGACAGTATATGATGATCACTAGGCTAAAACAATGGTGAGTAATAACTGAGTTGCAGTTAGGGTTATAAGAACATGAAAATCTATAAATATAACAATAATTTCATCTTATAACCGCCGCTAAAGAGCGAAAAACAACTTCTTCACACGGAATTGTAATACCCATATCATGTTTAAATCCGTACTCTTCTTCAGCTCTCTGCAGCAGATTCTGAAACTCAGGATGATCCAGCCATGACAGTGGAACAATGTATCTGCTTCTATTTTCGCCCACGTACACCGCAAAATGACCCTTGGGCACATCATAAGGAAGATCTTGATGATGATCAAACCCGTTTTTCTTACCAAAACTCGAACATCTTTTAAGAATCTGTTTCAAAGCTGCTGCAGTCTGAGGACTCGTGTTTGATTTTCTTATAGCCATGTATGACTCTAAAGTAGTTAATTGTATGATTGAAATGGAGTTGGCTAGAGAAGAGAGAATTAACTAAAATTTGAATGATTGAAATGGAGTTGGGTGGAGAAGTATTTATGGGGAGAAAAATGAAGTTAGGTTTAGGGTTTTGAAACAAAGACATGTGAGATGTTAGGAATGAGAGCAAAGGATAGAAGAAATGTAATAAAAAAGGAGTTCCAAAGGAGATGGGGGTTGTTGCCCCCTTCTAAGACATCAATGAGACACTCTTTCTCTCCTTAGTTTTCCAACTTTTGTCTTTGATAATGTCATTGATTGGACCCTTTTTGAGTTCTATGGTTGTAAATATATTTCTTTGGTTTACTAATATTTGTTGTCCCTATTGTGTCTTTTCTTGCAAAACATTTTATCCAATCCACCCACGTTTCTTCATTTTTATTTCTCATAATATTATCTTTTTTTTAGTATTGAACATTTCTTATCTATTTTGAAATTACCTTATATTTATATGTATTTATTAGGCTAATCCCCTAAAAAAACCCTCACCTTTCAACCCCCTTTCATTTGCACCCTCACCTTTTAAAATCTCCAATTTTACCCAAATTTCCACCTTTTATTTTCAATTGTACCATAAAAATATTAAATTAGCTCTTTTTCACTATAAAAAAGTTCAAATCAATAATTTATATTTTAATTCATATTCTAAATAGTTCTCAATGTTTAAATTTCAACAATAAAACCATATTTTCTAAAATTTTAAAAGTTAAATTTTTTTATATAAAATATAAATCAATTAAAAATATCATTAAATATGGTTTTGTTGTTGAAATTTAAACATTAAGAACTATTTAGAACATGAATTAAAATATAAAGTATCGATTTCAACTTTTTTTTAGTGACAAAAGCCCAATTTAATACTTTTAGGGTGCAATTGAAAATGAAAGGTGATAATTTGGGTAAAATTGGAGATTTTGAAAGGTGAGGGTGCAAACGAAGGGGGGTCGAAAGGTGCGGGGTTTTTCAGGGGTTAAGCCTATTTATTATAAACAAAAAGTTTGAAAAACGTTATACATGCATTATTCTTCTTTCTTTAAAAACGTAGATAATAGAATGTTTTATTTTAGAAAAAAGGGTCATCTATATCCTAAGGTTCGATTTCAAGTAAACCCCTCAACGTCAAATTTTAAAAGTATAAATGACTCTTTTTCCTTTATTTTATTTTCATACAATTTTTAAAACATTATTTCACTGGACCCGAATTTATAAATAATTAATACAAACACAAATATATTAAAGAATTGATTTATTTAGGTAAAATAATTTAATTTATAATAAAATAGCGCATACTAATTTGTATTTAATTTAATAGCAACTTTGCATTTTTTGGTCACTTTTATTTATTTTGACACATTCTACTATAGTTGAAGGTATATAAAAATTTAATCATTTAAGTAAAATCGAGTGTCTATAATTTGAGATAGAACAATTTAAATTAGTGTCTATTAATTTGGGATAGGGTGAATATCAAATTTGGTGCATTTACATATTAAATTATGTTTGTACAAACCAATATTCTGTGTGAGTGATACTGGTTGGAGGCTATGAAAATTAAAGACGAATACTATACTCCAAAGGTTATATTCCTGCATGTTACTTAAATGATTGTGCCAAAACTGAGAGTAACTCCAATCTATGGTATTGGTCCCCTTTGTTGTTGATAGTGATTTCGGTTTATATTCAACAGACAGACTTCTGCTAATTTATCTGATTTACTACAAACAAGAATTTCACATTTCTTCTGTATAAAAGTATATGAAATAAAATAAAGTACATAAATTATTATAATTAGTAATTGAAACAGGAGTAATGCCATAAAAATTCACTAACTTTATACGTATTCTGCCGCTTAAAAAATCGTCATTTTTGTACACCGACTACCTATTTTTCTCAAATTTATACACCGTTAAAAAATCCGGTGATAATTGCTAACGCGTCGCTATCCGGTTCGTTATGACATTGTCATTACCCGGTTGTTAACTCAGCAATATTAAATTGAGATAAATGTGCTAAAATGGACACCCACCAAATTCATCGATTGATTCACGAAAATGAAACTCAAAATGGATAATAATTTTGACCTAATTACAAAATGGCACAGGAGACCAATTTCAGGAGAAACTAAAAACTTGGCTTGGCTTAAATCATGCTGACCTTTCTAAATCCAATTATGGCAGCCTTTTGAATTCTGTCCACAAACAGAATTTTACTCACTTATATTTACCAATTAATTATATATGTTCTTCGGATATGATTTTTCTTTCACATGAACATTTTATGAGCCACCCATTTCAAATCGAAGGACACTTATTTTGCCATTTCATTTTTGACTTATGCTCAAATGATGCCTACCTTTATGACACGTATTTTGAATGCCAAGTTTGGACTCCTTTTCAGATAATGTTAAACAAAAACTCTTTCTAACTCTTTTATTTTAGGCCTAATGTCTTAAAAAACCCCGACCTTTTAGCCCCTTTTCAATCATACCCTGACGTTGCAAATTTGTCAATTTTACCCTATTTTGCATTTTTCTGTTTCAATTGTACCCTGAAAAATTAAATTAACGTCTTTTGCGTTTGGAAATTTGTTTAAAACATTCTACATGTCTCGCATATATTAATTGTATATTTTTAAAATTTATTTAAATTTAGTTAAATTAATTAAGAATTTAAATTAGTGTTAATTTGATTATGGTTTTTAGTTAGTTTTTAAAAATAAAGGACTTATTTGTACTTTTTTGAATAAAAAAGAATTTAATTTCATGTTTAGACTTAATTAATTGAACGATTTAATCATTTAAGTAAAAAAATTAACAAAAATTAAAATATTGGGGTACAATTGAAAACGGAAAATTCAAAAGTGGGTAAAATTGACAAATTTTCAACGTCGGGGTAGAATTGAAAAAAAGTTTAAAGGTGAGGGGGTTTTGAGTGATTAGGCCTTTATTTTATACTCACTATGCCTATAGTTAACGAGCTACGACTTAAATGGTAAATAATATTCTGCTAAAATCGTTAGTTTTTTTTATAAATATTAATTTTTTTCTTTTTATACAATTAAAAAAACCATAGTTAACTTTTTTATTTTAATTAATAAATCATAATTCAAATAGTATAAACGCTTATGCTACACTTCACAAGCACTTTCTCTTTACAATTACAAAAAAAAAATCTAATAAATTGAAATATTTATGATAAATAAATAAATAATAATTATTATTTTCATAAATTTAGTTATGAATTACTGTTTTTTTCACAAATATTAAAAAATTTACTACTTTTCTCTCACATTTTGATTTTCTTTAATAACGTCTTTTCTATAAGGAGTTTCAAATATATGAAACATAAAAGTCAAGGAAAAAATAGTAATTTTTCAAAATTGATAAAAAAAGAAGAAGTTCGGCTATGAACTCATGAAGCCATGATAATTAGTCCATAATAAATCAATTGAAATGCTCATTTTTAATTTGGTACAATATATTTCTTTTTCTTTCTTTCTCATTTGGTTAAGAGCGTACACTAATGCACGTTTAGAATGGCATATGCTCGAATTTTTGTCCATATAAAATTAGTTATATTATACATCATCCAATTAATTAATAAAGTGATTGCATGTATTTTTTGGAATAAAAAGTTTGAATATCAAATTAATGGATATTCCCTGGATGTACCAAGTTGCCAAACTCGGATTGTAACAGCTAAAATATGTAATGCAAATGCAATGTACGTGTAATACCTAGTGGATAAATCAATCCAGCATAAATTGCAGTGCAAAATTCCCCAAGTTCTGTGAAGAAGCAATTAAATTGTAAAGTATAGCCATGTGTTCCTGCTTACACCAAAATGGCAACAATCAAAAAATAGGAAATAAGCAACCAAAACATATAACACTTGGCACCACTCAAATCTTCCGATCTTTGCATTGCTGGCATGACATGACTCATTTCTCATGTTCTAAGGCTCATAACATCTTTCAGTCTTTGTATATTTGATATTCTACAAAAACTCCAATCAATGTTTTTAAATTTGGCCTAATGGATAAGATAATTTGAACTTTCTCATCTTAATTTTAAAGGTGGGTAGTAATTCTAATTGAATTCTACAAGTTGACTTTGTTAATATGATTTTATTTACCTTTTCTGCTTGTATTCAAGAGGAGAGAACTTAATAGTATTATAGAAATCAATCATACCATAACACCTCATTAAAATGAGAATATTTTTGTAATATCATTATTCAAAAGTGTATGCAAATAACAAACGAAATTACAAAAATACCCTCATTTTAATGAGGTGTTATGATATTATTGGTATAGTCTATGGATGACGTGGTAGACTTAGTCTACATAAGAATTTCTCGTATTACATAATAAAGAAAAAATGACTTAAAATTGAATTAGAAATATTTTACTTTTTTTTAACAAAAGAAATATTTTTTAAGTTATTGTTAAATTGAGGAAGCGTTTCACTCTTCAATTTATTTTTTAACTGATTAATGATTCAAGTTTAATTGCGTTAGAAAATATAAGTTTATTTTTTATTTTTAGCAACATGCGATCGTATGTTCACCTAATGCATGAGAAGTAAGGTTTATATGCAGCTGGAGAAAGCAAAAACAGAAGGCCAAATCCATACCAAGGTCCCTATACTTTACACTATTTTTTCCGTAAGTCCTTGCACTAATTTTTTATTTTTCCAGTCCTTATACTTATCAATTTTTTGATTTTTATGCCCTTTTGGGTGACTGGAGGAAAAAAAATATTATAAGTATAGGGATTGGAAAAACAACAAAAGGACCTGAAAATTGAAAATTTGGTAAGTAGAGGGACTAGAAAAACAAAAAATTAGTACAAGGACTTTCGGAAAAAAAATGGTATCCGGTAAAGAGTCTATTCTCGGCATCTCAGAAGAAGGATGGATTCGACTCATTTCCTTAGAAGCGTCTGTCTTAGTACAGGGTCCTCCATATTGGTTTGGCCAAAAAAAATGATATGAGTTCCGAATTTTGTATTCAGTTTCCAAGTATGTTATAAGACATGATCTGAGAGAAGTATAAATAAACAAATTGATTTTTTCAGACAACTGTACTTTAAACTAATGATCTTAGATAGCAATGCTGCTCAGTCAAAAGAAATTAGCATAATCCAGTATGTTCAAAATATGCTGGAGCGAGATTATTATTTACAGCCATTAAACTATTTATGCAAGCCAGTTTTGAATAAAGTTTTTCTGTAGATTATTCGACAAGGATGCATGGGTTGCATAAGTTAAAAATAATTTGGCTATGTCATATTTACTTGAGCGCGCAGAGAACTTACCCGTCACAACCAGATAGCTATTTGGCATTGCTAATCATCCATTAGCCGACTTCTGTACTGTTAAATAATCTGTACTTTAAGCTACAACAATAAATGCAGATAATACACCATGTCAAATACTGTAATCAATTTGCCCAATTGGTTTTGCGGCCTTGTACACCTGAAAAATAACTCAGTTTCAGCAGTTGTTAAAAACAGAAAACTTGAACTGTGTGGATTAATCAAATGAGAGAAC
The DNA here is from genome assembly GCF_937616625.2 of Mercurialis annua. Taxonomy (NCBI): domain Eukaryota; kingdom Viridiplantae; phylum Streptophyta; class Magnoliopsida; order Malpighiales; family Euphorbiaceae; genus Mercurialis; species Mercurialis annua. The sequence goes on along the minus strand of NC_065573.1, from coordinate 30,035,988 downwards.
AAGTTCCGAATTAAAATTAAGTTGGGATGAAAATCGTGTATAAAAGATGCAAGGAAGTGAATTTCTACCTTGAAAATTTTCAATTCTTTAGCCAAATCAGTCTGAAAAGGATTTTCTAGAAGCAGATGATATAAATCTTTTTCTTCTTAAATTCCTTATATGCATTTGATTCAGTTATTTACTTTGATGTAAGTAGGAAGCATATGCATGCCTGAAACTGCAGTGTTATTTAGGAACTAACCATTTTTCTGAGTTGGAGGATATATGTGTCGAGCTTCCTAGTTATGCCTTACGATGATCTTTCACCTTCAGATGCAGCATCAACCAACACCCGACTACTTCTTCTCTCTGGAGCTGTGATATCAAGTTTCCAACGAACACCTCTCGTGGTTTAGGAGGCTGAGCTGGACCTGAACATCTACAATTACTCAACACTAAACCGTTTGATTCTGACTAGCAATTGCAGACAAGCTTTCTTAGTTATGAGTCACCAAAACTCCCCACAAGAACATGTTCCATCCTCAAAACAATGGAACCGATTTGAATCTCTGACTACAATTTTTCTATTAGCAATCTTTGATATAAACTTGATGGCAGTGTGGCAGTCTACACAAGTTCTTAAATTCTTAAAAACTTTAATTGGTGTGCCTTCTGGAGTAGAAATAATTCCAAAAGCAACTGCAAGTTTCTCACTATGGTAAGACAGATTTTGCTCCTTCTGTTCCTCCTCCACATCATGCAGTACAAAATTTGTGTCAGGAACAAACCCTTCTTCCTTCATCCTCTTTGAAATCTTCCCCAAAAACTCGTGTATTTCCTTGGATCTTGGGTGGGAACCATCCCCCACTAAGAACACATGTACCTTTCTCTTAATCTCAACCCAACTCAAACCCGGTTTCTTCACTACTCCTCGATTATCCATAAATTTTCTCATCCTCTCTACATCGCTCCACATACCGGCAGTAGCATAGATATTAGCCATGGTAACATAAGTAGCAGGATTCTCAGGTTCTATCTTAAATAATGCTTCAGCTGCCCTTTCTGCCAGTTTCAGATTTCCATGAATTCTACAACCACCTAGCAAGGAAGCCCACAGAAACTTATCAGGTTGCATAGGCATTTTATTTATAATTTTTTCAGCTTCTTCAAATTGTCCAGTTCGGGCCAATAAATCAATTATACAAGCATAATGATCCGCAGTATGAGTTAGCCCATATTCCTCAGTTAAAGAGTGAAAATATTGCAGCCCCTTGTCAACTAGTCCGGCATGAGCACATGCAGAAAGAACGCCAACAAAAGTTATGTGGTCAGGCTGTGTCCCTGACTTTAGTAGCAACTCAAAGTACTGAAGAGCCTCAGCAGGATGTCCATTTTGTGCATACCCAGAAATGAGGGAAGTCCAGGAAACCAAATCTGGCCGAGGCGTCCCTCTAAACACCCTTTCTGCATTTATCATATTGCCACACTTAGAATACATATGCACAAGAGCACTTGCTGCAAAAGACAATGCACCAAAACCAATTCTAATCATGTGCCCATGCACCTGCTTACCAACCCCTTCTGCGCTAATATCGGCACAAGCATTTAAAACCCCAGCAAACGTAAAATCATTAGACCTAATCCCCGACCTCAATAACTCCGCAAACAAATCAAACCCCTCTTTTCTCCTCCCATCCTCAAAATACCTACCAATCATAGCTGTCCAAGTAACAACATCTCTATGAACCATCTTGTCGAAAATGCACCTCGCTTCCTCTATGCTCCCACATTTGCCATACATATCAGATAATGCACTCCAAACCACCTCATCAGAATCCAACCCAGTCCTCATTAAATAACCATGTATCTCTTTCCCTATTCGCAAACAAGGAAAAGCTGCCGCAGCAGCAAGAACACTAGACACTGTAAATTTATTCGATTTCAAACACTCGTATCTCTTCATCATCATTCTATACAACTCTAAGGCTTCACGAGGCCTGTCATGCTGCACATAGCCGGAAATCATAGCAGTCCACGAAAAATTATCTCTTTCAGGCATTTTATCGAATACTTCCCTTGCTTCCTTAAGTAACCCAACTTTACAATACCCAGAAATCAAAACATTCCAAGAACACAAATCTCGTTCGCCCATTTCATCAAACAACTTCTGGGCATGAACTAAACCGTCACATTTCGCATACATATCAAGAAGCCGATTCGATATAAATAAACCGGGTAGAAACCCAGATAGTTTGATGTGTTGGTGAACCTTTATACCCTCTTCAAGAGCACGTTTTTTGAGGCAACATTGTATAAGAGTGGAGTAAATAGAAGGAGAAGGTTTATGTATTAGATTGAGCAGTTGAATTGCTTCTTTTAAGTGTTTTTGTTCACACAAAACATCAATTGCTTCTTTAAATCTACCATCTTTACATAAGTTATGAACAAGAGCGTTTTTGAAGATGGGTTTTTGAGGAATAAGGCATTGAGAAGAGTAACATGATTTAGTTAGAAGAAAATAAGATTTCGAGAATTTCATTTTGTTTTTTGAAAGCTTGAAGTTTAACAGGGAACAAATTTTTTTGTTAGCGGCTAACAGAGAGAACAGAGTACTTGGGCTAATGTATTAATCTTTATTATACGCATTACGCATACATCAATTGCGTTTTACAATTTTTTATAAGGTAATGCTAAACTTGGCTAAATTAAGAAGTTCCGATAAGGTTTTGTTCAGATTTAACAACACTGGGAAAGGAAAGAAATGAATCAAGCACCAGCACAGTTGATAGTTAAGTCAACAAGTTACAAGTTCGTAACTATTTTTTACTGAATTACGAGAACGGATTTCATCAATAACCTGATGCACTCTACAAAGCAAGTCGATAAATGCAGGCTATTCTGAAAAGCATCTAACTACAATGAGTTGTTGTGTACTACAATTTACATTCCAACAAACTATGAAACTAAGATAGCATGATACTTTACATTCACAAATCATAACCAGAGGCTATTACAGACATTTGTTGCAGTCCATCCATCATATTCAGTTGTCTTCTCAGCTTAACAATATGAGCTTGTACCTATCATATTTAGAAAGCATCAGATTTACATTTTGACAAGCTCAATACTTGAAGTACCAGATGGTGCGAACAAATAAACAATATAAAATGTAAAATCCAACAATATGACAAAACCAAGATTTTTTCTTTTGGCAAAGACAAAACCAAGATGAGATATATTAGAACTGTGCAAACATTTCCTCCAAAACTAGAATGTTAGGCATAGACTAGTTAGTAATAAATTTTGTACAAAGGACAATCACTACGAGATAGGTTGCATACTAATTATTTAAAGGTAGTTTTTAAAGTGTGTCTTCTCAAACAATCAAGGCCAATGAATGGAAAAGAAACTTCAGCAGCAAGAACAAGAACAAACACGTTCACATAAGACAAAGGTTTTCAAGTTGATGAAGGGTTTATCATCTTTCGAAGTTGCAGAAAGGGTTTTCTTTGAAAAAAACACTATCTCATTTTTCAGTCCAAAATGCAGAAATTTCTGTCACATCTACTGATAATAACAGTCAGCATTTCAAGAAACAGTCACATTGTTTGACCAACTTATTATAAACCAAAACATGATAACCTGCTGACGAGCTGCTGCAAGCTTCAAAAGCTCATCTGCCTCTGAAAAATTCAAGAACCAATGACACAGTGGATGATCTTTGGTATCTCCTCTCCTCCTCTCATTCATATATTGAACAGAAGCTGCTGAAAGTCCAAAAAGCAAACATAACAATGAATATCTTGAATATTGACAACTCTAATGCTTGGTTATGCACCAAAACCAACTCAGACTCGAATCCATGTAACGAACAAGGCAGCACAAAAATTTACCAGGAGGCAAGTTGAATCCAGCTGGCAACCGCGGCACAACTACGGCAGGATGATTCTGCACACGAGCCAAAAAGTTTTCAGAAGGATCAGGGAAGACAATCTCATTATACGATTCCACAACAACAGGCCTCTTGGTAGACTGAGGACCAGTTTCATCTTCTGGATACAGCTTCAACTGGTGATACCTGCATAAATTAAACTACATATTGAAATCAATCTCCTCCTAAAGCAGATCCAGCAACAGATAAGCTACTCACAAGTCCAACTGCTTATCACAGACATCATTGTGGAAGAAAAGAGAGATGGCAATCTCGAATTCACCCCAACCACATTCTGATATCTCAAAAGGAGGTGATTCTACAACTCTTGTAGGGTTAACAAAACTGGGATGCAATTGGAACACGACTTTTTTTAATAGTATTCCGAGATCTTCATTTGTTGCACTGCGTATATACACTGTCCACTTATGTGACTGGGTTCTAATAAACCAACAAAGAATTAGTAAAAGCACCTTAAAAATAGGATCCCAAAAAGTAACAATAATAAATAAATGAACAATCAAATAAAGGCAAAGATGACAGAAAATAACCGGCAATTATGCCAATTTTGGGATGATATTAATTCTTTCTTAAAATATGTTGTTTCTTCTAAGTTAAAAGAAGTGAATTAGCGCAACCACGAACTTTCAAAATGCGAGAATCAACAAAAATAGATTGAATTGAATTGAAATTCTTGCACACTTACTCAATCGCCTTTCGACCAAGGTAAAAAGCAATAGTTCCATACACAACCGGAATGCTTATTTCCACATCTTTAACTCTATTGTTTGCAACAACCTAATTTCAAAATAAAAAAAAAAAAGGTTAAGATCTTTAATAATACGTTAATTTAATCTTTAGTAAAACCTTTCATATTAAGAAAGATCATTATGTGTCAATTGCCTTCAAAGATTGGATAAACGCATAGCATGACAAGTGTTATTACCTTACTTACAGTTTACCAATTTTTGAGGCAAGTACATTTAATTGGCAGGTGGTCAAGCAATGAAGAAACTGAAGATGAGTTCAAGTCACCTCCAAATGATCACTATAAAATTTAAACTTTCCATGGGATAAAGTTGTTTTCTGTTTTAGCTTTTCCCCTCTTTGCAATTCACTTAATCTAGTTGATAAATGTGAAGATAGCAAGAAAGGTTTCAGCTTCATTGCTTGATAGTTGTATTAGTTGCAACCATAATATTTACAACTCATTCAAATGGTTCAAGAATATTTAGTCAATTCGCTTTAATCTCTCAATCTCACTAGCTAAATTTATTGAACTAACATTGTCTTTGTTTCTTGGAATTTGCTGAGCTATTTCTGATTTGTAATCAATGTGTGATGCTCTCACATTGTGAAAAGCAAATTCTAGTTCAGATTTTATAAAAATACAATATTTAGAATTTAGTTTTTTAGCATGCTTCTGAAGAAAAAAAAGTATTTTTTCTGTTTAGTAATAATTGCTTTCTTGCATTTTATTAAGTTTCATTTCAACTACTACCTTCAGTGAAGTAACAGTATGACTGCAAGACGGGCCATGAACTAACAAAAAACATAATGACATGGGTATTATATTAATGGCAACTTCAGATACTGTTGTATCTTTCCATGCTAATCACTAACAATTCAGATGCACACTTCATTGCATTCTGCAATTCAGGATGTGACAACATAATTTTCGCTTTTCAACAAATCAGAACGCGACAACATGATTTGCGCAATTCTATAAATCAGAATCTAACGTTTGTTTGCGAAGCTATATTTCCGTTCCATCTTACTCGCAACCAAGTAAGTTCCCAAAACAAGGATGAACCACTGTTCTATACTTTAAAAATTAAGGCTTCAGCACTAAATTATTCATGTCCTTTAACTAGCAAAGAAATTTGATGGCAAGTTTGCATGTAATTTATAGAAGCAAGTTAAGAATACTTTCAACTCCCTACATTATCATCAAAACTAATCAAAGTAATTGCATTCAAATGGCAGATAATTTGAGAAAATAATGAAATAAGTACATTAGAAGAAGAGGATATTACCTTGTTATCAGCATCGTCAATTTCGATAAGCTGTGGCTTCGTGGCGGAGCCACCGTACTCCGGTTGGGAATCTAGTGGTGGTGGTGGTGGTGGATTAAGAGTTTCGGTGTTCGTCATTGAATCAAATGAGTCGTTACAATTAGGGATTTCCCGCTTGAACTTCAAGCTTTTGATCACCAATTTTAAATTTGGGAACTAGGGCTTTTTTATGTTTGTTTCCATTTTCTTTATTTGTTGGCAAAAGATCTAAAAAGACCTCTAAACTTATATCTGAGGAATTAATATGCTGTTAAACTTTGGCTCGATGTGATTCAGCTCCGAAACTTTCAAAATTGGGTTAATTAAACTCAAGTTTTTAGTTAACGAGTATCTAACCCTTAATATCAAATGTATATTTTATTGTATTATCGCCATATTCTTATCATTTATATTCGCATCATTCCTTTTTTTATAATTTATTCAATAATAATAAGTGGATAAATATTATACATTTTATATAAATAAAATAATTATAGACTACATTTAACGAGGCTATGTCTTGTAAAGAAAGAAAAATTTATATAGAGAAAATTCATTTTTTTTATTTCGAGCGTAAGAGACGGTGATATTCGGCTTTTAGCTGGATCATCGTCTCTTAACTCGTTTATTTCAATGTTTGTGATGTTTTTTTGAATAAATTGCTATATTCTTTGGAGTTTTGTGTGTTTTTCGTGTGTTTTGTTTGCTATACTGTTTGTTTTGTGTAGATCCTTGAATCTTTCAAGATTTCTTAGCGTTTGTTCAAACTTCCGAGTTAAGTTCTTAAAAATTCAAACATTTAATATCGTTTGAAGTATATTAGCTGCTGAAGGTGCAACTGGTGTCAGAGAATCCTCAACACTTGAATTCTTCGTGATTATTTCACACTTACAAATTTATGTCTTTTAATTTTTATTGTTGTTCCGTTTTTTTCGTGGGTCGATTATAGATTTCAGATTGTTTTAATTTTTTGTAATCTTGACCTACGATGTACTTTGACAATTTAAATTATAATTTTGATTTCCATAATATGTAATCTACCTTTAATAGAAAAAAAAGTCCATGTAATGGAAGAGTAACTCAAAATTATTTTAGCTAGGATTTTATATTTTTTATTTTCGTAGAGGCACCAAATTTTTATACAAGGAAAAAGAAGAAGAAAAACAGTGGGTTTAGCTAACTCTTTTTTTTTTTTTTTTTGAAACTTCACAATTTTACAAATAAACTGTAGTGAGTCTATTGAAATAATTTTTCATTTTAGTTTCCTCCAACATCATCGGCGCTAGCCCTTGCCGCCCGCCATCAAAGCAAATCTCACCGCAAGCTCCACAATGGCTGTAAGTACTTCTTTTCTTTCAATTTTTCTGGGTTGCCTTTTTTACCTGCTTTGAAAAACTCTATCTTCTGGAATTTTTTATATAGTTATATTAGGTTTGATGCTGATTAAATTATTTGCATGAGTTGCAGACTATACCAGTTAATCCGAAGCCCTTCTTGAACAACTTGACGGGGAAGACTGTTATAGTCAAACTTAAATGGGGCATGGAATACAGAGGTCAAAACCCTACTCATTTTTTTTTTGTGTATTTTAATACTAATTGGTTATAATGTTTTTGAAGTGTTGCTGTTTTTTAGGGTTTCTTGCCTCAGTTGATTCGTACATGAACTTACAGGTACTGCGTCTTCACTTCCATGTTCTTAGTTTTCCTTTATTAAACTAAATTTCTTATAAACATGATCTTCTTAACACCTAGCCATCTGATGTTATGTTAATTTAGAGGGGATGAAAATCTAAGATAAATAAAATTGTAAGTGATTTTGTTTTTGGAGAAGGAATTACTTTTTGCACTGTGTTTGAGAATAAATGTGATTATTTTGGATTTCTGGAGTAAGTTTTGGACTTCTGGTTCTATTGAAGTGATGTTTGGCTATGGGAAGAGGGATATTTTAAAGACTTGACAAACATGGTGATTTGGTTTAAATAGTCTACCTTATGTAACTTAGCATGATTCAGCATATTAATTATGTCGGGATTCCTCTTGTGCATTTTAATTTAACCTTCTTTGCTTAATGAAATCTGAATATCTGATTACAGCTTGGCAACACTGAAGAATTTATTGATGGACAATTCACTGGAAACCTCGGGGAGATTTTGATCAGGTAATTGAGTAGTTTTCGTGTCTTATTAATTGATGTCTTTATTGTGTGGAAACTTTGTGTAATTGCTATGTTTATGTATCTATGTTAACCTCAAATTTATTTTCAAATGCTAGAAAGATGGATTGAAATAGTTATAATGAGGTCTTCTATTTCTAAAAGATCTGTCGTTCTTTTATTCCTATGCATCTTCTCAACAGCTGATATATTTTATTCTTTTGATTTAATATGGACAACCAAATCAAACTGATAAACTAAATGCCTTAAGAAACCCTTTGTCATGTATGTAACCATCAGCATGTCCGAGAAAGATCTGCGTCAATAACCTTCAGACCATAATACTGTTCAATGCCTTTCTTTGCTGGACTGATTTTGACATTGCTTTTCCTAGATCCGGTTCTCTGTTGCGCACTTAGCATGAACTGTGACAAACTAGAATAACTAAATAGCTTTGGAATTTTCAATATTGGAAGACCATTCATTGCTGGATAATTTCTTTCCCCAAAGTTAATGGTGTTTGAACTTCTTGTCTAAATTTGCAGATGCAACAATGTTCTTTATCTTCGTGGCGTCCCAGAAGATGAAGAAATAGAAGATGCGGATCGTGATTGAGAAGTGGACTCGAGATGTCACTTTATCAATAGAACTTTTTAAGCTGGAGTTGTATGGATTTGTAGCTTAATTCTGATATTGCCCTTACCATGTACCCTAAAGCAATTGCGATGGCTTTTTAAGCCGAAATATTTCTTGGTCAAGGAATATCATTTCACTATATTTTGCAGAATCAGTTCCTATCAATCGTCAGTTTTACTTGTGATTTCATACCAAATTGGTTGCCTCTTAGTAACTAAATAATACGTTGGCTTCAATTTCAAATGAATGAGAAAAAAATTAAAAAAAAGGCCACCACAATATATTAATACTAGAATCATATTTATTTTACAAAATAAGTTGCTTTTTGGATTCAAATTATGCTAATCTAGCAGTCAGTCAAGACATTCCTGTGAATGGCTGATTGAAATTCTGGTATTTTAAGGCATATTCATAAATTTAATAGTAAAATTCATAATAGAATTATTTAAATAACGCCTCTCATGCAACACAAAGAAAAACCTGCCAAAGTACAGTATGCATTCCGCTCGTAAATGTACTGAAGAATATAAAAGCTACAAGGAAAAGCCATACGATTTTATATAAAGCCGATGGATCCCGTACAATTACAGCAAAAATGCACACCTCAAATGGAAAATTGATTAACAACACAAATCGGCAATCACACAGCACAACTGTTTGATTGATGCTTTCTGGACTGGATTTTCCAACAGCACCAGAATGGTAATAGTAAACAAGTTCGCCAAGCTCTTCACAATGTTACAAGTTCCGATCAGAATCTGAGACCTTCCGCTATTCAGCATTATGCAATTTAAGATTCTTCTATGGTGTTTTGGCAATTCAGACTGAATGCAACAAACTTCCAGAAGGTAGAACAAGATAACAGCAGCAGTTCATATATTTGAAGCACTGAGAGCCATTACCTTGCACTGTTCATTCATGGCCAGAAGTTGGGCCTCTTTCTTGTCAAGAAGAGCAGTCAACCTCACATTCTCTTCCATAAGTTTCTGTACTTCACCTTCTTTCTGCATTTTCTCGCCTTCCAATTGAGTTGTTTTCGCAACTAGCCTGATCCACACAAATATTGGATAATTAAGCAAAGGAACAAGTAATGCAGCTGCTCGAAGGTGCTAGCCAAACACAATCATATGTTAAAAGCGTAAGTAGCCCAGAATATATTTCTTTGCAAAACTGACATTGAAATTAGCGTGATTTCAAAGACTTTGAATTTGAAGTAATGGCAGGCAAATTAGTAGAACTTGAAGAAGGTATAATAGGCATTGCTCTGAATTTGAACTCAAACAATGTCTGTTGTACTAATGGGTGAAAGTTCAATGTACAGGAGGGATGTTGCGTAAAAGCAACAGGAAGAATTGCTCAAATACCGATGATTGAAGCTGGTAAATACTAATGAGTCGCAGAAATACCAGACCTAAGAAATCCTATAAAACAAATGCTGATATTTAAATAAATTACAGACATATCAGACTCTTAAGAAACCATGCTATGCAACATTTTCATTAATAAGCTATGCATCACGAGGAAGAAAATGTACTGAATCCAATCCTGATGGGAGGTTATCTCACAATTCCATTTTATGTTCTTTGAAATATAAATAACTATTCAAAATTTTCAAACTAACATTATCCTGCACTGCAATATTAGGATTAATCATTTGTAACAAATCTGAGAGATTCACCAAGAATTTTGGAAAAACCCATCCCCACTAGCCTTTTAGCCAAACAAGCGATCTTTGAAAATAATGAACATGCAAAATCAAGCGAACATATAAGCTACTTATATGAATAACTGACCGCTCAAAAAGCCTCTCAATAGTTTGAAACTGCTTCTCTGATGAAAGAAGTGTTTCTCGGACACTAATTAGACTGCCAACATAAGATTTCAGCGACTCAAAATCCCTTTTAACTCGGGAAAGCTCCTGTTCATTTTCTAAAGCTCTTTGCTTCTGCCTAGATGTTTCTTCAACCAAATCTTCTACTCTCTGCCTCATCTCATGTAAAATACCATTTGTACCCAAAGCAAATTGCTCCATCTCTTCTAATTTTGAAGACATACTCTCAATTTGGACTGTCTTCTTCATAATTTCTTCATGACCTATGGTTACCTTCTCTTTCTCGGTTACAGTTTCACATTCTGCCATTATAACCCTTTTAACAAGACCTTCCATTACATCTGTTACCATTTGCACAGACTTTAGCAATTCATCGATATAAGCTTCATCCTTTTCATCATAGCTACCAGGCTGTTCACTAAGTTTCATCCATGTTTCTGCATCTGGATTATCAAATGAAGAAAGATCAACATTCCTAGACCAACTAGAAAGCGGCATACCATCCCTGTCAACAAAGCCCACTCCCTCTAATTGTTTGATACCACATGACGTATGAGCTAAGTCAGGAACTGCCATGATTCTAGCTTTTGATCTCAGGTAGGTTAATAAAGTTGCAGTGGTTTTCACTCTCCGCCAAAGAACCTCGAGCTCCTTCTTCGCATCTTCCTCCGACCCTTGGATACAAGCTTTTACCTCCATAAGCTTTGCTTGCAAGACATCCACTTGGGATTGATGTCTTCCCATCTCCTGCCTCCATACTTGGCAAGTATCATTTAGTTGAGAATCTAAATTCGACACATCCACATCTTCTTCTGCCGCCATTATCTTTCCTAAGGAAACACGCAAGTCTTCAACTTCAGAAAATCATACAGCATTATAAAGCACAGATGTTATGGATTGACATCTGAATGTGAATATCCTTAGCAAATTAAAGCTGAATGTTGAAACTCATACAACAACATAAAGAAATAATAGTTATTCTATACAGAATAACTATTCCATTTCGCACCAATTCCGTGAACCAAACATTGCCTTAATCTAAAAAGAAAACAACATCAAGGATCTGAACTAAACTAACAAAGACGGAATCGAACAGATAAACCCTAAAAAGAAAATATCATACAGATAATTAAAGAAACAAAAAGGGTAATATATGATTAAGAATTTGAAGATAAATTCTAGGATCTGAACTAAACAAACTAACACAGAAATAATTAACAAGACTAACCCTAATTAAAAAGTTCAATAAAATTCACACAAATTTAAGCACATGAACAAGTAATACCCAGTAAAATAATTAAAAAAAACCCAATAATCGACAAAAGACTTTACAATTACACGCATCAAACGACAAATTACAAAAGCTGACAATCATAGAGAGAAAAAATATAAAATTTTCAATGGCGAAAAAATAATAAAAAATTGGAGAGAAAGTGAAAAAAGAAGAGCTTACTAATTTGTGATTGGATGGAGATGAAGGGATTGTTTGTTGGAAAAATGTGAATTAAGAATCAGAAAAGAATAACAAAGAAAAAGAGGGAAGAGTTTGTTTAGCTCTGTAGCTTTCTCTCTTCTCCTACTTTTTCTTACCTAATAATCAATAATAATAAATTGTTATTATGAAATATGAGTAATATTCTTTTTCATGAAATAATGATTAATAAATTCATAATAATATGATAATAATAGAATAAAGGGTCATTTCGCCCCCTCAACTTGGTTAAAAGGGTCAAAACCGTCTATCACAGTGAGTTTCGAGTCCAAACTTTCGACAACAATTTGTCACAATTAGAATTGGACACCTACCTCCGATAAACAAAAAGTTAGAGAGATTCTTAAGTAGACTCAGTCTATCACGTCATCCGTAGACTAGCCTATCATATAATGACACGTCATTAAAATGATGGCGATCTTGTAAATTCGTTTATTACTTATTTACACTTTTGAATAGTAATATTACAAGATTGCCATTATTTTAATGACATGTCATTATGTGATAGGCTTAGTCCACGAATGACGTGGTGGACTGAGTCTACCTAAGAATTTCTCCAAAAAGTTAATAGTTATATTCTGACCGTTTTCTTGTTTTGGAATAATAGGATGTCTTTTAATAAGAAACCAAATACAAAGTACTTTAACAATTCCCCAAAATTGATATCAAACATGGAATATGAATTTTTTTATTTGACAAAAATAGTAATCGATTGCTATAACACCATATTATCAGTAGGGTCCATGTGTATTTCTTAAGATATTAAATTTTTTAAGGTGTGTGTGGAGTCTTGAATCCAAAGTTCTCACCACTAACTCACACCACCTAATTATGAAATACAAAACTTTCACTAATAAATGAGCAATCATATTCGCTGATCTCCTAATAAAAGACACCGAGCAATATACTACAATATTGCAGAATATGTCCAATATAAGAGTTACAAATATGAACTGTACAGAGAGACTCAATAAGAGTTGAGAATCCGACTCAAACTTAACATGATGAACTCGTTGAATGCCAAGTCACGGTATGTCTTTTTGAGGCTAAAGACTTTTTCCTGAAACAGATCAAAATGCATAACAACATTATTACTATTATGAACTCATACAGCTCGCCCGCTTGAGTCTTTGATAATGCAACTTATACCAAGTTTGCATGACTCTGCAAAAATTTGCCCATCAGAGTTGCATTTCAAAAAATCTTACCGCGGTGGTTGTTAGTGAATAGAAGTCTCTGTCAGCTTTCCAAAGAAGGTTCGCTTTGAGTGATCCGTCCAAACATAATCATTAATTATTCAAAACATAACTGCTCGTTGCTGAACAATGGAGGTAGTCGTGCAAAAGAAGTGTCTATTTATGTTTTGAAATTATGACAGAAATGAACACAAATCACTAATTAATTAGATTTAAATATCTTTTTGTAAACTTGCATGAGATCAACAAGTGAGCTATGATTTCCTCTGACGAAAGATATAAGGAACATTTAGTAGATATATCTACCACTACAAGAAAAGTGAGTTTTAGTAACGGTCTATTACAACAACCATTAAAATCGTTACAATACATATATCTTTTATAACGATTATTTTAATGTCGTTTCTAAATATAAGTATTTTACAACGCCTAATAAAATCGTTATTAAAAGTTATACTTTTAGCAACGACTTAATTTATATCGTTTTTAAAGATAATTATTTTACAACGACTAATCATGTCATTGTAAATTATTAGTTTTACCAACGATTAAATATGTGTCGTTTTTAAATATTATCATTTCACAACGATAAATAATTTTGTTGCTAAAAGAAAGAAGGAATAGTTAAAATCCCACATTGAAAATAAGTGAAATGAGAATGATGCATTCTCACTATAAAAGAAACCCACCCTTCACTATAAAAATAATTTTTACTTTTGTTGTAATATATCAATCAAAAAATAAAAAATATTAAATTTTAATAATAATTGTATTTTAAATTATAAAAATTAAAAATTATAAAATTATATAACATATTAAAATAATAATTAATATTATAATCTTTTGACAACGACTTTTTATGGTTACTAATAACTTTTAACAACCAATTTTATAGATTTTGTAAAACCTATAGCAACGACCATTATTTAAAAAAGTCGTTATAAAAAACATTACATTACGCCAACACGCACAACCACATTTGTTGTTGTTAAAAACTTTTAACAACCATATTTTAGGTTTTCACAACGACAACTCACGTTTTCAAAAATCAAGTTTCTTGTAGTGTACACTTCGCCGACGAAGACAATATCTAATTGAAAGACAAATCGAGCAATAATGTCAAAATAAATTTTTCATTTCTGGAGGACATTCAAATAATAGAATGCTTCCAACCATTCAATGTTAAGCCTGTAATAATGCATAATTTTATTGGAACATTTTACTAGAATATTTAATATTGAATCGGTTTGGCTTCATATTTAGAAAATTAAATTATTCTTTTTATTTAAAAAAAATAAATGTAATATTTATAATATCAAAATATTTAATAAGAGAAAATAAACAAATGTTAAATATTTCATTATTATAAACATTTATTGCACCAATGATATAATAATACCACCGTTACGTGGAATAGCTACTTTAATTTTAACTTCTTTTTTTGCCAGCCTTTAATTTTAACTTGATTATTCAATATTTGGCCACACAATTGCACTAGTCTCAGGCCAAGTTTATGACCCGCAAGTGAACTTATCACTATCCCCTCAGTTTAACTGATACAACTAACAGACTTCAAATCCCCACAATTTGCCGCTTTTCTTACTCAAATTCAAGAATAGCTCTGAAAATCAAGAAAAGTTCTCAAAACATTCAGTTCATCTCTTTCTTCTTGATTCTTCATTTTGTTTTCTTCTGTTCTTCATCAATACAATGGCTACAATTAAAGAAGACAACGAAACCAATCAAGATACCAAATATGCATTGGGTACTGAATTAACTGACGCTTTATTTCAAGCAGCCGCTGCAGCTATGAGAAAGACAACAAAACAAGATCTTGAAAAGCTCATAGCGATGCGTGACACCCGTCTGGCTGACGAACAGATTAGCAGATTCATGTCGGTTCGTCTGATTGGCGATCTTGGGGGTACAATGTCCGCATTCTTGGAACAACAAGATTCTCAAAGAGATTTAAAGAATGGTAAAAGGAAGAGTTTCTTGGAGTGGGTGAAAGAAGTGAGCGGTAATGAATCCGATAATTGTTTCGAGTTCAAGATGATTAGAGCTTTAAAGAATAGAACAGTGAAACATGGAATTAATCTGTCTCGTCTGGTTCTTGATTTCATGTTCCCAATATTGGATGATGACAGATTTGTGGGGAAAGTTATAGTTTTCACAACATTACTCAAATGGGTACTGAAACGTGGTGAGAAATCCATTGTGATTTGCAGAATTGTTGAATTAATTGATGCTGCTGATACAGAAATCAAGAAGATGAAAATATCTTGCAACGGTCCAATTAAAGGGAAGGGAAAAGCTGAGATAGAAAGGTTTGAAGAACAGGTGATTGATGAGTATATTAATGAACTGGTAAATGAGATGCTGAGGTTAGATTGGCTCTGGACGAATCAAGGACTACCCGATTCGAAAATATTGCTCAAGGATTCATTTCCGTTCATAATAGCTGAAATTCGATGCTTAGAAAAAGTTCTCGAGTCGATAAAATCTGATCTAAAAGAGTGGATGGATCTGTCTGAATTGGAATTTGGAGAAGGTGAGATCATAATGAAGGAAATTGATGCGTATAAAGCAATGGTTTTGAAGATCGATGAATTGTGGAGTCGAATTGAGGAGCATAAAGATCAGAAAAAGGACTAATCCTGAAATTGATTCTGAAGAAGTGATATTTTGTGCTAGTAGAGTAGTAGTTATGATTAATTTGAGCTAGTACTGCTATAAATAATGTCAATCAGCTTTCTTATTTCAATTGTGTAAAATCAGTGGCTACATTAGCATTAAACTGAGTTGGATTTATCAGAATATGTCTATAGCATATGTAGGGATGTACAAAACCGAATCAAACCAGTAGATTTAGTTCAGTTCTATTTGAAATATTTGACTTTTTGATAATATCTGTTCGGTTTTGGTGTAGAAAATTTTGATTCAAATTTGGTAGAAAATTTCGATTCAAATTTGGTAGAAATCAAACAGAACTAAACATTCAATCAAATGCAGACGTACCCTCATTAATGTGCATAAGATTTGTAATATTATGAGAGCAGGCCTAGCTACACAGAATGCATTGTTATAAGTAGTTGGTTCAGCTTGATCGGTATTGGTTCGAGTGTCGGAATTGGTTTCACTAAACAAAGGTCGGCCAACTAGAGTTCCGACTGCTATGTTTGGATTAGGAACCGGAATCGATTCCGTATTCAACAAGAAAACTCGTCTACATTGGATTCTTTCCCAATCCCCAATATGTAATCTGCCTGAAAAAAATTCTATATTCGGAAAATGAATCTACCAACTACTTAATAGCATATTGGCATATATGAAAAACTGTAGCAAATGATAAACAGCAAATAAAATAGATGAAGGGTACGATTGATAAAAATAATAGACAAGTTAAAAATTAAGAGAGAGAATGACAAAATTATTAATACATTACTTTTCTTTTTCTATATGATATGAAGATTCAAGAAAATAAATGGCTACAGATATAAGACAATAATGTGTATCTATATTTTTTAATTAAAATCATATATCATATACTAAACTGTTTCAGTCAGGTAATTGATATGAAAATGCACATTCTTCTAAAGAATGTTTAATGATATGAAATATATATTTATTCAAGTTTCACAAAATAAATTATTACAATATTTTATTTTAGGTTTATTTCTAATTTTTTTTTAGAAGTTCACCTTTTTATCACTATCCCTCATTTTAACAGAAACAACTAACGGATCTTCTTGAAATCCCCACAATTTGCCGCTCTTTCTTAATCAAAATCAAGAGAAGTTGTCAAAAACAACTAACATTGTCTATCTTTTTGAGTCTCTATTTTCATTTCTTGTGCTTGATCTTTAATTACAATTCATCAATACAATGGTTACAATAAAAGAATACAGCGAAACCAATCAAGATTCCATACATGAAGCTACGAAAACGGAAGCCGAACAAGATCTTGATTAGTTGAAAAAGTCTACTGAACGGATTAACAGATTCTTGTCCGCATTCTTGCAACGACAAGATTCTCAAAAACGCGATAAAGCTTTAAAGAATGGTAAAAGGAAGAGTTTCTTGGAGTGGGTGAAAAATGCAAGTGCTGACGAATCCGATGATTGTTTCGAGTTCAAAATGATTAAAGCCTTAAAGAATAGAACATTGAATCATGGCATTAATCTGTCTCATCTGATTCTTGATTTCATGTTTCCGTTATTGGACGATGACAGATTTGTGGAGGAAGTTGCAGTTTTTACAACATTGCTCAAATTGGTATTGGAAGATGGAGAGAAATCTGTTGTGATTTGCAGAGTTGTTGAATTAATTGATGCTGCTGATACAGAAATCAAGAAGATGAAAATATATTATAAGGATCCAGTGAAAGGAAAGGAAAAAGCTGAGATAGGAAACTCCGAAGAACAGGTGATTGATGAGTATATCAATAAACTGGTCGATCAGATGCTGAGGTTAGATGGTTTCTGGACAAATCGAGGATTACCAAATTCGAAAATATTGCTCAAGGATTCATTTCCATTGATAATAGCTGCAATTCGAAATTTTGAACGCGTTCTTGAGGCGACAAAATGTGATCTACATGAGTGGTTGGATCTATCTGAATTAGAATTTGGAGAAGGTGAGATCGTAATGAAGGAAACTGATGCGTATAAAGCAATGGTTTCGAAGATCCATCAACTGTGGAGTTGAATTTAGGAGGATTAAGATCAGCAGATTTTGACGAGTTTGTGCTAGTAGTTTTGATTTAGTTAAAGAAATGATATTTTGGCTGATCACTTTATATTTTCTGCTATAACTAAAGTCAATCATCTTTTATATTTCAATTGTGTAAATCAGTGGTTAGTTACCTTCAGAAATCTATTATTCTTGCAGGGTTTTCAACAAATATTGTATTAACCATATCAATACAAATCAGAAAATCCTTACCAATATTGACAGTCAAACAAATCAACAATCATCCTATCAATCATCTCCTACAATCAAGGGAAATTAATCGTGTTCATATTACAAATATAGGAAATTTATATTAGTGTATCATTGTAATTATATCAATTATTCTTGCTTTACTTAACATTGTAATCCTATAAATATGTACTCATTCAATAGCAAAAAAAATACAATTCTCAAAAACATTCACAAACCTTGTCTTACATGGTATCACAGCGCCATCAACGATCCGCAACAAACAACCTCCGACCAAAACGCTTCACTTTCAAGCGCACCAACCCACCCTTGCCTCAACCCTATTCCACCATGACAAACACTGTGCAAGAAACCCTGATTCCCAACCCACATGAAACCACAAAACCCTTAACTGCTCTCAACCTAAACCATGTCATTAAGTTGACACCGCTTAACTATTCCTCATGGCATTTTCAGTTAACAAATATTCTTTTCGGGCTCAGCTTACTCAGTTTTCTGGATGGATCCGAGTCTCCACCACCCGCCACCGTCCTTGACTCTGAGACAAATGAAAAACCCAACCCCGCCTACTTGACTTGGCTCAAGCAAGATGGACTGATTCTTGGTGCCTTAATGGGTACTATCTCTTCTGCCCTCCAATCCTTAATTGTAAGGGCTAAAACCGCTAAGGAAGCTTGGGATATCCTTGCCCATACTTACGCAAACCCCTCGCGTGCGCATATTATGCAACTTAAAGACAAATTTGACTCCATTGTTAAATCAACGGATCAAACCATTTCGGACTATATGCACTCGATTAAAGCGTGTGTAGACCAACTCGCCCTTATGGGCAAAGTCCTTGATCCCGAAGATATTATCTCCAAGGTCTTAAAGGGCCTTAACTATGAGCTCTATAAACCCGTCATCAACGCCATTAGAGCTCGTGATACACCCATTAGTTTTGAAGCATTACATGAAAAACTACTTCAACACGAACTGATTGTTAAACACCAAGAAACCACCAATCATTTCACCCCATCTGCGAATCCCGCATATCGCCAGAATAACCAACACCACCATCGTAGTTATTCCCGCCACCAACCAAACTCTCCTTACCCACAAACCACCACCCACAACCATCCTAATCCCCGACCCTTCCAAGGGCGATGTCAGTGGTGCCGTCAAACAGGCCATGTCATTGCCAATTGTCCCTTATTCAGGAAACTTTTTCCAACCATTGTCTTCCCGGCGCCACCATCTACTCGCCATAATCAACCACCACCTCAGGCCCACTCGGCCACCTATGGAGCACCTCCACCGAATCCAAACTTCCTGTTTGACAGCGGCGCTACCAATCATATCACCCACGATTTGGACACCTTAGCTTTTCATTCTCCTTATACCGGACTGGACGATCTCATCATCGGAGACGGTTCAACTCTTCCGATTGAAAATATAGGTTCTTTTACTCTCCAATCTCTTCAATTCAATAATGTGTTGCATGTTCCAACCATCTCTCGTAATATTCTGTCAATTTCGCAATTATGTAAAGATAATAATGCATTTATACTTTTCTCACCTGATTTGTTTTGTTTAAAGGCAATATCATCGGGGAGAATTCTGCTCCAGGGCCGAGTTAAGAAAGGAATTTACGAGTGGTGTCCTCAACAACCAATTGCTCAAACCGCTGTCAAAGGAACCGCTCCAATATCTTGGCATCATAAGTTAGGCCACCCATCTTATGATGTAATTAAGATTATTAATAAAAATTTATCTTCACCAATATTGGACTATGAACACTGTCATTCTTGTTGTGTTGCTAAGAGCAAAAAGCTCCCTTTTTCTAATTCTTCACTGAAGTCAAACGCACCACTTGATCTTTTGTTCTCGGACTTATGGACTAGCCCGGTCCTATCTCGAGATCACTACAAATACTACATCGTATTCGTAGACCACTTTAGTAAATATGTTTGGTTATATCCATTAAAACGCAAATCCGACACCACGACAATATTTATTCAATTTAAGGCATTAGTGGAAAAATATTTCCAAAAACCGATTCGACATTTTTTTTCCGATAATGGAGGTGAATATATTAAGTTAAATAAAACACTTCTTGATAATGGAATATCCCACTCTACATCACCACCTCATACTCCAGAACACAATGGATATGCCGAAAGGCGTCACCGTCACATTGTGGAAACGGGCCTAGCTCTCCTAAACCACGCAGGTCTTCCGACCACTTATTGGCCATTTGCATTTAGTACAGCAACTTATCTTATAAACCGACTCCCTACCAAAACCTTAAATGGTAACTCACCATATTCTGTAATACATAATAAACAACCCGATTACACAAAACTCCATAATTTTGGATGTCTTTGTTACCCTTGGTTAAGACCGTATACTAAGAATAAATTAGAAGACCGCTCTATTTCATGCATTTTCGTTGGCTATTCCACCACTCAAAGCGCATACCATTGTCTTGACCCAAAAACTTATCGCATTTACACTTCAAGACATGTAAAATTTGTCGATGACGAGTACCCATTTCGTAAACCATCAGTACCATTATCATCCCCTTCGCCTCACATTGATCCAAATGATTGGTGCACCATTTCCATACCCATTCTACCTCCCGCCAACCCTGCACCTCCCTCGACCCCATCTGTCACTGATCAACCTCACACCAAACCACCAATTACTATTGTTTACTCTCGTCGAAATCCTTCTCCCAACCAACAAGCTACATCCAACCACTCTTCGCCCTCGGATCCGAACCCTTTAGACCCACCTCTACCGCAGCTACTCCATCTTCCTCTGCTGACGCCACCTCTATCCATCAACAGCCCACCGAAACCTGCCCTCTACCCAAGTCCACTGCTCCGCCACCTGCCAAAACAGTCACTACTCGCCTCAACAACAACATTCGTAAACCCAACCCAAAATATGCTAAAGTTGCTACCCTTAACCCGTCTCCTGACAATCTGCCCAACACCGTAAAACAGGCCCTAATACTTCCCCAATGGCGTAGTGCAATGCACGACGAATACCAAGCACTTGAGCAAAACCACACATGGACCCTCGTTCCTCGCTCTCAATCACAAAATGTCATTGGTTGTAAATGGGTATTTCGTAACAAATATAACCCGGATGGCACCCTCAAACAACACAAGGCCCGACTTGTTGCTAAGGGTTTCCATCAACGTCCGGGTATTGATTATACTGAAACATTTAGTCCTGTTATAAAACCAACTACTGTTCGTCTTATTTTATCTCTAGCTGTTACAAAATCATGGCCTCTTCGTCAATTGGATGTCAATAATGCCTTTCTCCAAGGCAATTTGACCGATAATGTCTTCATGATTCAACCACCCGGCTTTGTTGATCAAACAAAACCCGACTATGTTTGTAAACTCCACAAAGCAATTTATGGACTAAAACAAGCTCCTCGAGCTTGGTACACTGAATTAAAAACCCATCTACTTACTCAAGGTTTTAAACAATCTATTTCAGATTCATCTTTATTCATTTTACAAACCAAAAGCACTTGTATTTATATGCTAGTTTACGTTGATGATATTATCATCACCGGACCAAATCTAACACACCTACAAACGTTTATTACAGCATTGTCTAAGCGATTTTCCTTAAAAGATCTTGGACCACTATCGTACTTTTTAGGCTTAGAAGTTATACCAAATGAACTCGGCTTACACCTAAACCAATCTAAATACGTTCATGATCTCCTCACCAAATACACCATGATTGAAGCCAAACCAAATACTACACCTATGGCTGCCTCTCCATCACTGCTTCGCGAAGACCATCTACCCATTCACGACCAATCAACTTATCGCGCCATAGTCGGAAGCTTACAATATCTATCTCTAACTAGGCTCGACATTGCCTTTGCTCTAAACCGCCTAGCTCAATTTCTTCATCACCCCACAACAACTCATTAGACCGCTTTGAAACGTCTGCTTCGCTACTTGCAAGGGACTCAAACCTTCGGCATCCAATTGTATCGTAATTCACCACTTTGTCTTCATGCATTTTGTGACGCTGATCACGCAGGTGATAAAGACAACTACATCTCCACAACAGGCTACATCATTTACCTCGGTCGCAATCCTATTTCCTGGTCCTCCAAAAAACAAAGGGGTATAGCACTCTCCACGACCGAAGCCGAATTCCGGGCTGTCGCTTCCGTTACAACTGAAACACTTTGGCTCCGCAACCTACTCACCGAGCTTCACATCATCGTCAGCAAATCACCAGCCATTTACTGTGACAACATTTCAGCTACGGTTTATGCCAAGAACCCAGTCTTTCACTCCAGAATGAAACACATGGCTCTCTCCTTCCACTTCGTCAAAGAACAACTTCAACTCGGCCAAATTCGCATTCAACATGTCGCCAGCAAAGATCAACTGGCTGACATTCTCACCAAACCGCTGCACAAGACTTCATATCATGAGTTACGAACCAAGATTGGACTCACGCATCGGACGTCCATCTTGCGGGGGCGTATTAACCATATCAATACAAATCAGAAAATCCTTACCAATATTGACAGTCAAACAAATCAACAATCATCCTATCAATCATCTCCTACAATGAAGGGAAATTAATCGTGTTCATATTACAAATATAGGAAATTTATATTAGTGTATCATTGTAATTATATCAATTATTCTTGCTTTACTTAACATTGTAATCCTATAAATATGTACTCATTCAATAGCAAAAAAAATACAATTCTCAAAAACATTCACAAACCTTGTCTTACATATTGTTGATATTCTAACTGTCTTATTCTCCTTAATTAGCATCAAACTGTGTCGGCTTTATCAGGAAATGTCCATAACAAGTAGGGGTGTGCAGAACTGAATCAAACCGACAAATTTAGCTCAATTCTATTTGAATTTTTTGTTTTAATATTTGATATTTCAGTTCAATTTTGGTGGTGAAAATTTCGATTCAAATTTGGTAAAAATCAAACAGAACCAAAGCAGAGAGTAGTATTATGTGAAGGACTCGGCCACTAAAGAATTGGAGACTAAAGCAGAGAGCAGGCCGACAATGAGTGCACTGTTATAAGTAGTTGGTTCAGCTTGATCTGTATCTGTTCGAGAATCAGCATAGGTTTCGTTGAACATAGGTCCGCCAACTAGAGCTCCAATTGCTACATTCGGATTAGGACTTTTCGAGTAAAGCCACGTAAATCCATCTCTACAACCATTGTTGCTATCAACTGGAATTGATGAACCTCTGTGGTGTACATATTCAGGGTACTTCACTCCGTAACCAACAAGAAAACTCATCTCCATTGGATTCTGCCCCAATACGTAATCTGCCTGAAGGATTTCAATATCATGAAAATGAATTAAGCTTTCAGAATCAGCATACAACTTAATCATATATTTAACAAATACTTGAGGGGTAATAGCTCATATGGTACTATACTATTAGACTAATTTCAAGTTGGTATCCAATCAAAGTGATACCAAAAAATTAATATACACCTCTAGCAATGTCCTTAGATAAATTCAGTGTCATGCATGATGACGTGCGAATTGAAGTTTCAGTATCAAATTGATACTAAGGGGAAAGATCTGGTACACACGGACTAATAACCTGATGCTTGAATACCTGTGAAATGGCAAAGTTTCGAAGGTCGTCTGGACTGTAGAATTTCCCATAACAGTAAAGAGTCGTTGTATGGGAAGCAACCATGTAATCACTGAACAAAATAGCTAGGAATGCAGATGCCACACTATACTGCAGAGGGTTCCATTTCAAAATCCATATCAGGCCATCTGCGAACATAAACAGAACAGAGAATATAAATTTGAATGATGTAACCAACTTAAGCATTTTGGATGGAGTTGCAGTTAGTAGAGGAACTTACTTGGTGTCCTGCTAGATGTTGCTGTTGGTGAATCTGGAAGAAGCTGACACATGAAGGCCTCAGCTGTTTCCCTGTACATCTGGAGCTCTAGATTTTCTTCTGTTGACATCTCTTTTGCGCCAATCATAATTATTCTTGATAATAGAACCTACTCGCAAAACGCGAAGCCAACTTTCTTAACTTCACTAATTTCACATGTGTGCAATATAGTCTTTTCTCTACGGTGTCAAAACGGATCCGTGTAGAACTACTCATATAACATAAGTAGGGTAAACACGACATATGACTCATTTAATAATCGTATCAGCACATACACGACACAGATTACAGAAAAACTCAAATGAAAAACAGAAAAATGACATTTTTTATACCTGAACTCCTGCATGCTTGTCATCCCAACTAAACCAAGTTGGATTACCCCAATTACCAAACTCTTGACCATTCATTTTAGTAGCATAATTAAGGTAAGACTCATCAGCAGTTGCATGGTAAAGCCAGGCAGCTGCCCACAAGAGTTCATCTCCATATCCTGTGGAGTTGTAGAATTTCTGTGCTTGGGAACTGCTGACACTATAAGAACCTCTGTAAGTATCAGCAAAAGTAAAGAGTTGCTGAGCATGCATAAGCAGAAAATCCGAATAAGAAGAATTGAGTTTCTTGAACACAAGTGATGCTGATGCCATTGCAGCTGCAGTTTCTGCTGCTACATCAGATCCCGGAAACGAGGCATTCACTTCTATTACCGGTCTTTTTTCTGTCATTCTTTCCGGCCTTTGCCAACAATTATGATCCAATTCAGGGTCACCCACCTTGAAAGAAATCAACTTCAATGTAAGACAACCGATATATCATATATTTGAATTAAGAAAATAATTGAAGTTTTGATTACCTGAACGTAGAGAAGAAATGGAGAAGGATGAGCATTGATGAGATAATCAGTGATCCATTTCAGTGACTGTTGAGCATGATCCAACTGCTTAATTTCTTCCATTTGATCTCCATATTCAAGAATGGCCCAAGACAAGATTGTTGCAGTAAAAGCCATAGGAAATCCAAATTTAATGAGATCACCAGCATCATACATGCCTTTAGATAAATCCAATCCTTGTTCTTTTCCATCTTCCAATGCTGAATCCCCTCTCCATCCAATCCTATTATTCTCCAACTTTCCGGACTTCTGAACATCGAAGAATTGCAAGGCAACTTCCAGAGCATCTGCATATTTCTTGACCATATTGGCTTTGTGGCCACCTGACCTTTTCTTGAAGTGATCCAAGGTTTTTAAAATAGTGAG
This sequence comes from Mercurialis annua, assembly GCF_937616625.2. Classification (NCBI taxonomy): domain Eukaryota; kingdom Viridiplantae; phylum Streptophyta; class Magnoliopsida; order Malpighiales; family Euphorbiaceae; genus Mercurialis; species Mercurialis annua. The sequence continues at coordinate 30,010,584 of NC_065573.1, read as the reverse complement.
CACAGATGCTGCAATCACCGCAGCTCCGATCAGTAATACCAGCAACACGCGACCCCAGCTTCGGGATTTTCTCTTGTTTTCTACTTCAATCGAGTGTTTTTCCACCATTTCATGTCCAAGATTCTTATAAATGAAACAACTCAAGAAAGAAATTCAATACAGAACCTGGTTGGTTGACTTCTTGCACAAGTAATTGTATAGGATTTGATTTTATGGGAATTGGTTTCTTAGTTTTCAGCAACTCCATAGATTCTTTCTTTCTTCTTATAGATGCGACAATTTGGAAGATTTGAAAAGGAGCCAACATTAATTGGGGACATATGTGCCATTGGATTATGTGAGAGTATAGAAATGGATGGTCAGGATGCGGCCGAGGAAGGATACCATTAATGGAGAGTAGAGCCAGAAGAGGAGACGGCTTGTTGTTTGTTTTAAAATATAACTGAAAAAGGAATATGTTTGTTGGAAGTTGGAGATGGAAAATTCAATATATTCCCATATAATGCAAACAAAAAAACGTCTTATCATCAATACTTAGCAATACTCCTCAACATTCTCATAAGTGTTAGCTCCCAAGATTCTCATAGTTTTACTTCTCTTGTTTTATGGTCAATTCATGTTGGATTTCTCGTGCCTTGGGCATGAAGGTTCATTTGTTCCCGCGGTCTCGGACCTTCTACAACTCCTTCCATATAGATATCGTTAGGGATATAGTTACGAAGACATACACCAAAATTATCCCTATAATATATCCTATTTCCTTTACCTCTCACGAAATTTTTAGTTGAAATGGAGAATGGAGAAGTATCTTGAGAACCAAGGATGAAAACCCTATCTCCACCTATACACACCACCATCTCCCATTTCCGAAATTGTGTCTCATTCAGCTTATAAACTCGAAGATATCTAGCAATGCCTTCTTTAAGATAAAATGGTTCGACTAAATAAAGATCTCCACACGACTTCAGCAAATCACATCGAAATCGAGGATGTTGATGCAACGCAATTTGGGTAACTTTCTTTGGCCAAATAACTTTGGTAGAAGAGATTTCAATGATCCAAAGATGACCGGTCATGCAATTAAAAACATACACTTTTCCATTATAAAGAATCATATCTCCAAACTCGACAGTGAGCATCGTCGTCCATTGCTCATCCCCGAATTTCCAGTAGTCCAACTTATTACTTGAACTCATAGCAAACACCACACAATCTTCTCTCCTAGTCCATACATCATCCGGATAAACAATTACTTTTTTGAATATCTTAGTCACATCCGCAGAATTCAAATCAAAAGAACTCACGTCGCAAAAGAATTTGCATGTATACATTTTGCATAGTTCCGATACATGATAATTCCTCGAATCAATAACCTCGTTACTATTAATATCACTTTCTTGCAAGTGAAGATTTAAAAGTTGCGCTTTGTGTGGCCCTGAGAGATGATGTTCAACTTTAACCAAAAAAGCTGTTCGTGAATCATCATATAGGGGTTTTACTAGATAGGTAGAGGTTGGATAAAATTGGAGAAATCTATTCCTAGGTATCGAAGAAGCATTAGATAAATAAATAATGCACCCATAATTATTTATATTAAAAGGGGTTTTAAGAGGGAAAACATTCTGATCCTCCCTGCTGCAGGAAACTAAATTCCGCCATGCTCGGCAAACGCTGCCGAATCGAATAATATCAATCCGAACCTCTAGAAGTTTGATAATTGAAGCTAAGATGTCTATCGGAAGATCAGACCAACAACTTGCTTCTGTGCCTCTCTTCATCTTTGTTTCTTCTGCCATTGCTGCCCTCATAGTGTTTTATTTGTATGGCAAGTGTGATATATATAAGACGAATTTCTTGCCTTTATTAACTCTACTTTTCAATTACGTTTACAAGTCTACATGCACTAGTAGTAGGATTCAAAGAATAGCCAAATTGAATAATAATAATAATTTTTATTCAACCAAAAACTAACTCTTATTGATAATTAATTCTTTTATTATAAACTAAAAATCTATGCGATAGGAAATATATTTTATATCTTCCTATTAAAAAAAGAAAAAATTAGAAAAAATATTTTATTTTCTAAAATAATATGATTTCCTACCTCAACAAGGAAAATATCAAAAAAATACCTCGCCCTTTCAAGACAATTATTTTTTTCCTTTAAGATATGTTTATATTATAATTATACCTACTTTTTATTATTATTTTACTCTAACTGAATTTCTTTTACTCTGATCATATTACCAGTGGCGTAGCCAGAAATTAAATTTAAGAGGGGCAAAATGTAATATTTTTATAAGTACTATGTAAAATTTAAAATTTATTAAAATTAAAAAGGTCAATATATTATATTTTTTAGATAACTAATATAAATAAAAATTAACTTTACATAGAAAATTGTATTTTTTGAAAAAATAAAAGGAGCAAATGCCTCTTATGCTACATGTGGCTCCGCCACTGCATATTACCACCTATCACTTTTTTATTCTCTCTCCTTCTCTCTCTCTTTTTCTTTCTCTTTTTCTCTTTTTTCTTCTTCTTTTCCCTTTTCTTCTCTCTTTGCCATTTTTTTCTTCTTTTTTATTTTTTCTCTATGTTTACTTTTTTCTTTTTCATCGTTTTTTCATCTCTCCGCCCTTGCTCTACCATTGTTTCGTCGTCATTTTGCCGTTCTTTCATGTTTGGTTTTAGCGATTTTTTTCTTAATTCGTGGTGATTAATATGATTTATGTTAACTTTCATATCTAAATAAATTACTTTTTGATTTTTTCAATTTTAGATTTAAAAATCTGCTTGAAAAACGATTTTATGATGAAAAAAACGATTTTCTGCAAACAAAACATCATCTGATTATCATATGAGTATCACTGCATTATCATTATATTATCATAACACTGCAGAAAAAATAATTTTTTTTATAAAAAAAAGCCTTTAATTATCATATGAGTATCACTGTATTATCATGTAGTTATCATAACATTACGGGAACAAAAATTCCGCTTAAAATAATGTTTGATTATCATATCGTTATTATAATATTATCATATATCGTTATCATAACATTATCATATGATACCGAGATGGTGATATTTATGGTATTAAGATGATAATATCTATGATTATGTTATGACAAAACAATATCTGATTATCATGTCAGTATCAGTATATTATCATGTTTTTATCAAAACACTACAGTAAGATAACTAGATGATAATGAAATATGATAAGGTTATGATAATTGGATGATAACGTACGCTAAAATATAATTTCAGAAGGATTTACGATAACCATATGATAACGGAGTAAAATCATAAATATTTTTAAACCCAGAGTAAAAACATAAATCTGAAAAAAAAAACGTGAGGTATTTTCTACAACTTTTCCGTGTTAAGATAAAATGTGCAAATATTTTTATTTTTGGAGTAAATTCCTAAATTTCCCTTAAAAAATATACTGTTACATGCATCATTTACAAAATACATAAAGATAAAAGAAGATATTTATATAAAAATTACAAATTTATTAATTAAAATTGGTGCAATATATGGTTTAATTTCTAATTTTAGAATAATTATTTTTGAATACTTATACAATAAAATTATAAAAATATTTTAATAATCATATTTTAAAATAATATTAAATATAATAATTTTTTATATTTTACAGAACAGATAGAGTACTATATACTTATTTCTATCCAGTTTTATTATTTTCTTGAAGTATACTTATATCCACTATTAGAGGTGTGCATGAGGGGTGTGTACGAATTCTGAATACCTTCAAAATCAAATCGAAAACCGGACCGAAAATATTCAGTACCGAAAAATATCCATTGACCATTGAATTTCCCCGAATCGAATCGTACCGAAAATTTTATTGGTACAGTTCTGGATTTTTTATAAATAACCGTACCGAGAACCGAACCGAAGTACCGAACTCATACCCGAAAAACCAAAATTATATATATATATATATATATATATATATATTATTTTATTTTTAATTTAATTATTATATTCGCATTAACTTTAAATTACTAAACATTAAAATTGTCTTATAAATTAAATAATATATATTAAAAAATTTAGTATATATATATATTATCAATTTACATAAAAATAAAATTACTTACATTTTTTAATAAAAATTATATGAATTTATCAAATATTTAGTAATTATCAAAAGAATTTTTCAAAAATTGATATGAACAATTTATATATACATTATTTTCTATCATTGACCAAATTACATAATTTAAAAAAAATGATATAGTTTTAGACTTGAAAATAGATAAAAGTACTCTTATCAAATAATCAACAATTAAATACTAAATCGAACGATAATATACATATTGTGCCTTATTTTATTGATGATTATTTATTCATGATAGTTGAAAATATTAAAAAAAATGAATGAATGAGTAGCTAATTAATTTTAAAAGTCAAAATAATATATTATAATATATTAGAGATTATATTTTAAATAAATCAATATCCGTGGTTCTAGTGATATCCTACCGAACCATTAGGACCGAATTTTCGTAACAAACCGTACCAAAAAATAAAATTTCCGAACAGAACCGAACCAATTATTGGTACGGACACGGAGATTCAATTTTTGATATTCCCGACTTTTGATTTGGTTCCGGAGATTTATCAATCCCCGAATTCCCTCGAACCGTGCTCACCCCTATGTGCATCGGTCGGTTAGGTTACCGAGCCGACCCATAATTGAATTACAAAATTGTACAATTTTCTATAATCAAATTGAAGCAGAATTAGATTAAAAGAATTACAATTATCTATAAATTAATCATCAGTGGAAACCAACAAATATAACAAAACCGGAGAAACACAAAGTTAAAAGAAACCTGATGTTCAGATTCCGCCGGATAAAATGCGACGAGTTGTTGAATTTGAGTCCTAGACTTCAATTGCTCTTTTTCTTTACAAACAGACGCCAATCTCGATTCATCAGATCCATTTGCAAATATAATTGACCTGCATTTGCCTATAACTGATTACTCTTGGATCATATTCTACCTGCAATTCAGATTTAAAAAAATCATTTTTACCATGAACAGTAATATTATTAGCAGTGAAAAAATGAATTCGTTAATTCAGAATGATGTACGGACTCGGCATGATCGCCTGAGCTTCGATATTCTGGATTAGATTTAGATTCGCCGGAATATCCAGCGGTTGTTCGGATGACGCCATTTAAGCATCAGAATATTGCTTCAGATCTCCAGAAACTACCGGTTGGAATGATCTGATGAGTCTCGGAATATCCAGCGGTTGTGAGTAGTAGTGCGACTGTGGTGAAGGAGAAATTAGTAAGAGAGAAAGCCATCTCTCTCACTCATTGTTTGCCGGAAACTTTGTCTCAGAATATTGTTACGTGGTAATCCGGGCCGGATCAGCCCAACAAACAACAAACCCACCCCGTCAACAAAATAGGTGTTTAATCATTAATAGGAAAATAAAAAATAGCTACAAAATACTGTATTATCAAAAATAATTATCAAAATTCAATTTCTTTTAAAAATACTACTAAAATGTGACTTTTTAATACAAAAAATATGTTTTGTATTTATTTAGCACAAATTTCGTCTACAATCTGAATGATATATGTACATAATTCTTTAATTTTATATATATATTTCGTATATAATGTGAATATTATATTGTTTAAAAAATAATTAAAAGAAAAACATGACTTATCTGATTTGATGCTAGTTTTCAAATCTAATTTTTGGGTGAGGACGAGCGGTGGCGACGACATAGGGTTGATATCGGCAGCGAGGGGATGTCGTGGTGGGGTTGTTGACGGTGATGGAGGATATAATGGAAGAAGTATTTTAAATTTTTGGATTTCTATCCACAAAGTTTTTAGATTTTATATATTTAAAATCGACCAGTTTGTTACCGAGCATCCTGAAGAGCTTACCGAGCCTATCAGTATTCGCTCTTCATTCACTATAAGAAATTTCCTCTTTAAAATAAATCTTTTTCTTTCATTAATATTTTTTCAATTTATTAAATTTCATTAAATAAAATTTGACAATTATATTTGTAAGAAATTCGAAAAAAATTAAATTTGATAACTAGACAAGAAACATACACTTTATGAAAATACAGGCTGACTGAATGATTGATATATTTACTAACAAAAATAATAGTAAAATGAACTATCAATTATTTCGCTAATAAAGGATACTTCTCGGTCAAATTTCTCCAATACCCAAATTAAATTAAGATATCAAAAATTATAGTCATTACATATGATTATAACCACCAATTAAAAAAAAGACGACAAAAACACAATTTTTAAAAAAGAAAGACACAATAAAATATAATAATAAAAAAACGGTTGTAGTGCGTAAACGATTTCATCTTTATTGTTAAAATGTCTTTAGTCTATCTTTGTTTTTTGATTTGCGGTAATTTTTTATTGTGCATGTCGTCGATAAATTTTCACCCGTCAAGAAAAAATGAAAAAGAACTGCTACTTTATTATATTTTATGAAATTAAAGTAGTACAAAAAAAGGTGACTACCGTCAACAAAAAAAAATTGTTGACGATAGCCCAAAAAAAAATTACAGGCTGCTTAGAGAAAAGAGAGAGAGAGATGTCATAGTGTTGGATATAGTTTGCGTATAATAGTTATAATTCAGGAATAATATACGATAAAATGGTCTAATTTAAGAGCTAAATTATATTTAAACCCAGTTCAAGATTACAAAATCTTGAGAAACAATATTCTTGCATTGTTTAATTTACGAATTTTTCTTATAAAAAATATTCTCTTAAGCTGTAACCACACGCGCTATACATCCTCATTATTCTATTGTTACTTGCATCATTTACAAAATTCTATAAAGATAAAAAAGATACTTATACAAAAATTACAAATTTATTAATTAAAATGATAATTGATTCAATATACGGTTTGATTTTTAATTTTAGAATAATTATTTTTTAATATTTATACAATAAAATTATAAAAATAGTTTAGTAATCATGTTTTAGAATAATATTAAATATGACAATTTTTTCTATTTTTACGGAACAAATAGAGTACTATACACTTATTTCTATCTAGTCCTATTATTTTTTGGAAGTATACTTGTAGCCGCTATTAGGCGGTGTGTGTCGGTCGGTTCAGTCACCAAGCCGTCCAAAATCGAAAAATAAAATTGCATAATTTTCTATAATCACACAGATGTAGAATTAGATTAAAACCGAACCACGCTATGTTCGATTGGTTATTTCGGTTAAACAAATAACCGAATTTTATTTTAATTATAAGAAAAAAATAAAAAAAAATAACTAGGTTTAGTATAATTTGTAATTAACATACTTGATCCATGGATATGGAAATTAAAATTTCAATTTGACAATTATGTTTAACAGTTGAGAGTGTGCAAACCCATCATCCACAACTTAGCGCGCCTTTTGTATCTCTTGAAAAATCAAGAAACTCTCCAAACTTATTCTCTTTCACTTCGATTCTTGCGTTTAGAAGAATCAAGAAACCTGAAACCTTCTTCTCTTTGCTACTCTGATTTTCAATTCTTGCGTTGGGCTCTCTCCATCTCTAAGAAAGATTATGAATTGAACACTAAACCAAGAATGAATCAACAGGTGCAAGTTTCCGAGGAAGTAGAACCCCTTTCTCAGGAATATGCGAAAATGTCACGAATGTTGAGTGGATATACAGATCCTCTTTTTGCAACTACTAACGCCAATGGGAGTAACAGGCTGATCAAACCGATTGCGACTGATGGATTCAAAGGGATGGGCTACAAGATTGTCTGTCTCGCGGCTCAGAATGAGAGAACTTAAGGGTTTGTATCTAAAATCTTTTCTTTGGTAAATAAAGATTTCAACAACTATGCCAATAAACCAAAAATATCTTATCTGGAGTGCAATGACGGACCCATGTTGGGTCCAAGGGGGTCATTGGACCCCCCTAAAGTTTCAAAAACAAACATTGATCATTTATGGTTATATCTAATATGGAAAACTTAACCAAACTCTATATGTCTATTTCTTTTTTCTTTTGAAAAGACTAAAATTTAAGAGCTTATTCGTACATATCACCTTATGGCCGATTCAATAAGCATTTGTTTCAAATGAGTAGGATTCTTGCAATACTCGAAAAAGCCGATAAAGAACTGAGGAAGACATAAAGCAAGAAGATGATGATATATAATCGTAAAAAAGGAAAACATGTCATGATATTGATTGACGAATCGCTGGTTGACGGAATTATCTTTGCCCTACTGAGACTGATTTTTCGCTTGGAACTCGTTTGGCTGCGTCAGGGATTGCCAAAGTCAAGGCATAAGTTAATGGGTGTAATTGCTTCACTTCAAGAAGAAGTGAAGGACTGTGAATCAGACTTAAACATGATGGCATCAGATATGAGGGAGCTGCAATAGGAGCTTTTCGGTCATATTAATAGAAATAGTCTGATGGAAAGCGACGAATATGTTGCCGTGGATGCTGTTATAAATGAGATGTGGGCACGACCTGAGCAATTGGTAATGAGAATAGAGTAACTAAGGATCAATTTTTCATTTTGGTTGGGTACATTGGTACAGTATGTGATCTAATGAGTGGTTGGATCTGTCTGAATTAGAATTGGGAGAAGGTGAGTAGGGGTGTGCAAAACCGAACCGAAACCGAAAACCGAAACCGAACCGAAAATCATCGGTTCGGTTTTAGAATTAAGATTTTTTGATACATCTCGGTTCGGTTCGGTTTTGAGTTTTCAAAAACCGAAAAACCGAAAAACCGAAAAAACCGATATTTTCAAATTTATTATTTTTTTATAGAAATATTACTATTATTTTTAAAAAATAATACTATTTTCTTTAATATTTAAGTGTTATTGTGTGTAAAACATCACAATTGATTTACATTTGAATTTTAAATTTAATTTTTTTCATTTTTTTATTTTTATTTTAATTTTTTATGGGTAAAATTTAAAGAAAAAAGAATTATTTTCCTATTTCGGTAAAACCGAAAACCAAACCGAACCGATTTTTTTGTTCAAAGTTCCGACCGGTTTTAAAATTCTTAAAAAACCGATCGGTTTTGATAATTCCACTTCCGAACGGAACTGAAAAACCGAATGCACACCCCTAAAGGTGAGATCGTAATAAAGGAAACTGATGCGTATAAAGCAATGGTTTCGAAGATCCATCAACTGTTGAGTCAAACTGAGGAGGATTAAGATCAGCGGTAGTTTTGATTAGTTTGTGCAAGTAGTTTTTTGATTTAGTTAAAGAAATGATATTTTGGTTCATCACTTTATATCCTATAACTAATGTTAATCATCTTTATCATTTCAGTAGTGTAAATCAGTTGTTAGTTACTTTCAGAAATTTATTGTTCTTGTAGGGTTTGCAACAAAAATTGTCTGGACTGTAGAATTTTCCGTTACAGTAATGAGTTGTAATGACAAGTGTGGGAAACAACTATGTAATCACTATACTGCAGAGGGTTCCATTTCAAAATCCATATCGAGCCATTTGCGAACATAAATAGAACAAAAGAGTGTAAAATTGAATGAAGAAACCAATTTAAGCATTTTGAATGGAGTTGCAGTTAGTAGTGAAACTTACTTGGTGTCCTGCTAGATGTTGCTGTTGGTGAATCTGGAAGAAGCTGACACTCAAAGTTTCATTCAAATCCTTCATTTCCTTCGATTCAAACCACAAAATAGTTGATGAATATAGATTAGGACTAAACGAAGATTGCATTGTGTAAGATCTAAGATTCAATCAATGAAAAACTGAGAGAATAGAGATAATTAGGGTCAGAGAGTTAGGGTTTTCAGAGAGTTTTAGGAGAGAGTCTCGAGAGAGAGGGGCTGCGCTGCAGTAATGAGAGAATCAGAGAGTTTAGGGTCAGGAAAAATTTAAGGAGAGTTTATATATGTTAAGTGTTGCGCTGCCGTTTTAAGGGAGATTAAGGTTATGATTAAACGACGTAGTTTAGGTGTATTCAGTTGGTTCGATTATTCGGTCAGTTCGGTTTCTGAAACCCTCAAACCAAATCATTAACCGAAATCCAAACTTCCCCTATTTTAAAAGCAAACCAATCCAAAATCACCAAACAACCGAGAACCATATTGAATTTCGGCTCGGTTCGATTTGGTTTCACTGTTTGGTTCGGTTTATGTTCACCCCTAGGTCTAACACTTACTTTATTTAGTTTTTAAAGCTAAATAATAAAAGAAAAAAATACTCACTCCATCTCAAAATAATAGGTCATTTGGACAAGCACTAGAATTAAAAAAATATAGTTAACAAGGTTTAAATTATTTTTTTATCTAATTTTCTTATTTTATCCTTTTGCAAATGAGGAATGAGTAACTTATTCAGAGATAATTATACAATTTATTAAGGGTAAATAAGAATTTTAATTTTTTAAATTATATTTTAAAAATAAAAGGTGACTCATAATTTAGGATAATAAGGTGGTCTATCAATTCGAGAGGAGGGAGTAATAATTTATTTACTTATTCGAATATTAAAACGTTAATAAAAATATTATAATATATAAAGAACATTTATTGATATTTTTCCGTCAATAATTTAGTGAAAATTGAGTAGTTAAACTTAAAAATAATAGTAATTAATATGAACAATTTAATAAAAATATTTATAAATCAAGATATATTATTTTAATAATTGAAGAGAGGAGAGAGATTGTGGGAGAAATTGAATTTACAATCTTATCAGTTTGTTGTGCATACCATTTGAGTTACAACTCGGAGAAATTCTTAGGTAGACTAGGTCCATCACGTCATCTATGGACTAAACCTATCACATTATGACACGTCATTAAAATAATGGTAATATCGTAATATTACTATTCAAAAATGTAAAAAAATAATATCAAAATTACAATAGTGCCACTATTTAATGACGTGTCATAATATAATAGATTAGTTCACGGATGACGTGGTAGACTGAGTCTACCTAAAAATTTATATATAACTCGTTGATATATAGAGATATCTATTATTTTTTAAGGGTTAATTATTTTTTAAATCCAAAACTTTGCACTTTTTGTTAATTACAACTAAACCTTTTAATTTTTACAATTATATTCAATTTGAAATATATTTTTTGCAATCGTAAACGAAACTTTGAATTTTTTTTTAAAATCCAAATCTTTGCATCTTTTATCAATTACGATCAAATTTTAAAAAATTGTCTAACTTTTAAAAAGAGTTAATATAAATTTTTGGTAGCAGTTTAATAAAAAAATTAAAAGCTTTGGATATTAAAAAATAAAATGTAAAATTTTGGACATAATTGCAAAAATAAAAATTAAATTGAATATAATTGTGAAAATTAAAAATTTGGTCGTAATTGATAAAAGATGCAAACATTTGGATTTAAAAAATTATTAGATATTTTTTTAATCTATCTTAAAAAATCAAATGCTATAATAAATATCTATATCTATACTATACTATAATTCTGAGCTTCTAATTAACTTTAAATAAAATTTTAACAAGTGGCACTCTCTTGTTTTGACATGTGGACTCTTCAACTCATTACTCTATTGAACTTTTTAAATTCTATACAAAAAAACACTCTACTAACATAACCAGCAAACTGATCTTTACGTTATCACTTTACACGCCGTTGAAGCTTGAATTGAACACCAAAGGTCATTAACAGACGTTCAAGCTTCTCCAGCAATATAATATATAAGGATTTAGAGAAAGGAACCATATTGCGCTAGACAAAACCATTTTGCACGGATCCATGGTGGAACACATTATGAAATCATATATCAATATTTTTGTAGTGTAGAGTGCTCTTTATCTGATCAACCAAAAAAAGAAGAAGAAACAGATTGCGGGATAAAGATATGGTGAAAGTTCATAGGAATGCGTTGCTTTAATGTCTGATGACTTCCCTCCTAAGGTGTACATGTTTCTCTCTTTTTTCTCAATTTATTTGTATGATTCAAAATTGTAATATAATGATAATGATGATCACTAAGTGTTCGTTGAAATGCCTCATTGAACAACAATGTTTCTTTTGGATCATATGAAAATTAAACAGATATATGTATTTAAATTAATGAAGAGAAGTAGACTTACAGAATCAGGAGAGAGTGAAGAGGTTTTGCTCTCCATGGTCCATTTGCATATCACTGCTTATATTCGGTTACAATCTACACAATATATTGCTATACTTCAGTTTGTCTTTCATATTCTTAAGCTCCATGGATTTTATTTTGTAGATATTAAACATATTAAATTGCCTCTTGAATCTCATCGACTCAACTCTTGCTATGAACAAAAATGTTCCAAATGTTTAAAAGATTATACGGTGTTTCTCTTCTGTGTACGGTTTTTTTTTGTATCAGTTTATTCACTTTTTGATGTTTCCATGGTTAACATAAGTTTTACTTCCTTTAATAGTAGATCCAGCACATACTATAGTTCCGTTATCCACTAAGAATATATGTACCACACTCTTTTATGTCTATTTGCTGGAGTCTTTCGATATTTTTTCATCATTGATGTTCTTAATTATAAGAGGTTTAGTCTTTTTAATCTTTATTTATCATCAAAACTGTCATTAGTTGATTATTTGTAAAGTTTATGTTTAAATATGATTATAGATAGAATATTCTTTATATATTGCCTAAAGATATTTCTTATTATGTTTAACATATTTAATGCGTTATAGTTTCTCCACTAAATGTACCGAAAAACCATCGAAACTGGCCAATTTTATGGGTGTTAAAAACCATAAAGCCCTCTGTGAGAAACCGCCGACAGATTCCATCACGCTGACAACCCGTGCTCACCGCCCCGTCCGTCCTCGCCGCCTCAGTCCGTCCTCGCCGCCGCCACAGTCCGTTCTCGCTGCCCCAGTCCGTTCTCGCCGCCGCCAGTCTATTCGTTATGCCGGCCTCCTCACAAACCGCCATCATCATAATTTTTTTGTTTATACATATAATTAATTTCAGTTTATAAATTTATGGACAACAGAGAAAGTGGAATGATGTTTGGAGATTAAAAAGAACAGATTACTTCTACGACTACAGTTGTGTCTTCTCTTTATTGGCCGGTATTGGATGATTTCTTTTGGATCACTGGCTACTCTTCTGGATTGTTAAAGCGGTTGTTTTTGTAATCTTGCTTGATCCTGCTTCTCTATTAAGCCCGCATATTAAAATGGATAACCGTCTCTGCAAATCTATCATGTTTCTCCACTTTTCAGGTTTGATTTCTAACACTGATCATATCTTTAATTAAATTTGTTAATTTGATTATTAATTTTATGTACAATTACAATCATTAAAAATAACAGAAGTTAAAAACTTTTTTTCTTTCGGTCGCAATTTTAGGCAAACAAAATCTTTCCCTGAGTCTTAATTTCAAACCCTATTTTTTGATGTTCTTTAACAAAGATTTTTAAAAAGAAAATACAAATGATCTTTACATTATAATCATTTTCAATTAACTTTATTTATAAATCACCTAATTTCGGTTGCCAAAAACACTATGAATGTTCTTGTGAGTTTACCAGAATTTACAGTATGTGTAATCTCCTGTTTTTCATTTGTGTTTAATTTCTCTTCTTAATAATGCAAGAATTTGATCTGATTATTATTTCTATTTTTGAAACCTTTTTTCATTGATTTTTTGGTTATGCTTATATCTGATAATCTGAACTACTCATCATTTTAATTTATCTTTGTTAAAAATTAACTTTATTTTACGATTGTTTGTGTCTTTTTTGGCGTGATTTGCTGATACCCATAAAAAAGCGAAAACTAATGTTAAAGAAATCTTTGTTTGGTGGTTCTTAATTACTGTCAATATGGCCGAAAAAGAAACCTCTGTTTGAACTTTGAATTGAAGTGTCTAAATTTGAATGGTAAGAAGAAAATTTTTATTGTACCGCAATGATTTCTATACGAAAACAAAAACTTATTCTCATTTTTTATTTTTTACAACTTAATTAGTAAATTTTGCAATTAAATAGTAAAATTTATTTTTCGTGTTTATTATTATTTTGGCGTGATTTTATATCACTATTTTGGCCTAGGAAACACGGATACTAGAAAATACAAATACTTCAATTTTTTGTGGCGTTTTCCGTTTCGATAATCTGAAACTATTGAAAATTCAAAAATCTAACCCACTATTATAAAATTTATTATTTAAATTTCCTGTTATATATTTCATCTTTAGATATTTATAGAATTACATTTTTTTTAACTTATTCAAGATCTTATCTATTACTCGTAAAGTGTATCGTTCAAATTACAAGATATTCCATTTTTAAATAGTTGTAGAATTACATAATATTTTCGTAATATTTATAAAATATTAACTTCAATTTTTTAAAATTTGAAGATTTTTATTTGATAAAATTGAATATATTTAAATGATCTATTTCAGTGATTTTTGTAAATATAAAAATTAAATTTAGTAAATATAAAATTTGTAACTTTTTATATTTATAAATATCTCTTATTGTTCTATTATTAACTTTTTTCATATTTTTTATCTTTTGTTTTTGTTTATTTTAAATCTCATTTGACCATACCCGTTTTATGTCTTTTCTGTATCCGTGCTACCTAGTTTTTGGCGTGATTTTATATCACTATTTTGGCGTGATTTTATATCACTTTTTTGGCGTGAGTTTTCATTATTATTTTGGCGTAATATTATATCATAATTTTGACACTATTCTTTTACGTAATGAAATTATCATTTTTAGGAATTATATTCAATATTTTTTCTTTTGAAACATTAACCGCAACGATAATTTTTTCCTACAATCAAATGGAATGCATTGGTTTAAAATTGAACAAAGGATCATTTTACCCTCCGAACTTGGCGCAAATTATCAAAAACGTCCAAATTAGCAAAACGAGATCACTTTTACCCTGAACTTGTCAAATTTTGTACAAAAACCCCCTCCCCACTCTCACTTAAGAGAGTGAGATACACTCTCCGAGTTTAATAGTAGTTTTGATTTTTAAGGTGGTTTTTAATAAAAAAAAGGTTTAAAATGGTCCTAATATTTTTAAAATATTTTAAATTAATACCTAATAATTAAAAAAAAACAAATTTAATCCCTTTAATTAAAAACTTTATATAGTAAAATTTAACTCCTAAATTTTATATATATGACAAATTAACTCCCAAACTCAATTTTTAACAAAAAGATTATAGTTATTTCATGGAAAAACACATATTACTTATATTTAATTACTTGATAACGGCTGACCTCTTAGCAAAACACGGTGTTTCAGTTTCGTCACTGGTGTGGTGGAATTCTGTTCCTTCTTTCTGTAATACTTCTATTGGCAATGGGATTAGTAGACGTCCTAATTATCGGTTCAGTTAGCTGGATTATGCAGGATGAGGTTTGGTTACATTTGGGGCAGCTTGTCATCTTGGCGAGAATGAATTATTCTAAAGCAGGAGCATGCTGTTGATTTCATTTGTTTATGCTTGATGAGAGGGTCTGTTCACCTGCTGCTTCATCAATTAAGGCAACTTCTCCAAGTGGGTCTTAATTTTATGGTGGGGTATTAATCTGTTTATCTATAATCAGTTTAGGAATTTTTTATCTTTGTTTTTGTTTTATTTTATTTAGAGAATCTGTTATTATTCTCTATTTGGCCACTTCGGTGTCTTGTAATCGAATTATGTATCCATCGGTTTTAATTTATTTTATTCGGAAGCGAGGAAAATGATGTATACGCTAAGAGGGTGTCAACTTAGTTGAGATGCTCGGGTGCGTTTCCTGATTTCTCGACTCCAATCTTTTACTAAAAAAAATTAAAGTAGTCATCAATAAGTAGTAAAATAATATAGGACTTTATGGCAACAGTTTATTTGTATATATTTAATGGCTTTTCAATAGTTACTTTATTTTTGTTTATTTTATCTATTTTACTGTTAGATAAAAATGATTTCATCTAACGGTGAAAAATAGATAAAATAACCTTTAATTTGTTAACAGTAATAAAGTAGCTATAGAAGATGCATTGGCAAGTTGGCAGAATAACTTGATTTTGGCAGGAGTTTGGCTTTTTTAATTATGGCCGAAGTATCAGATTTCAAACGTTGATAAAGGAGCTGTTATTCACAAATTATCATCATTACATGACATCAGGAGTTCTTCTTTTAATGATGATAGATATATTTGGGTGATAGCTTTTTTTGATACGTTGTTACTATAATTGGGTGACCCATTGGTGGTTAAATAAGCCCTTGTGGATGACTGTTTTTGCAGTATCATCATTTTTTTTAGACTGGCTCACTCAGCCTGTTGAGGAGTCACATATTTTTGTAATTCCGATAATTCTATCAATGAAGATTAGCCTTTGGTAAAAAAAAAAAAAACATATTTAATGCATTTAAATTTATATTATCTTGAATATTCAATTTTTTAAAAATCCGTTAAATTATTTTAAATGTGAACTCTTCTTATGATCCTATATCTACAAAAAATAATATTAAATAAGTATTAAATAATTTAAGAAATATGGCAAGCATACCTGTTTTGTTATCTAGTTATAAATAATTGTAGTTGTTGTGGTTGACTTTTGGTATGGAGTTTGCGTCAATAATGGCACTGGCCCGTGATGAGTACCTTCTTCTATTATATTTTTTTATTGAATTCTACTTCCTCATTGCATTCAGTCTTTTTTTTTTTGACATTTCATTCAGTCTTTCTTATTGATACATTCTATAACTTCCAGCTTATTATCTTAGCTCAATCAAAAGTTCAGATGAATGAAATGGAAAATATTAGAGATGCAGTATGGAAAGCCTTTCTTTTCGCGTTTGCTATAAAAACCAGTATTCTATGGTGCTTTGAAATCTGCAAGTACCTATATGAAAAGTACAATCAGATGAATCCTCTCATCAAACAATATATCACTTATCATCTCACCTTTCCCTTCACCTACAAGATCAAAGTTCAGAGACTCCAAGGTTTGACCAATGATTTGGAGGCAAAAAGAGAGAGGCTGCAGGACTCCGTTGGTGATGCTGATGATAATAACGAAGATGTCTATGAGAATGTTGGAAAGTGGCTGTCCGGTTCAGAAAAAGTGATTCAAGAGGCCAGGGTGATTATCAACACCGAAGACGAAGCAGCGAAATGGTTCTTGGGATTGTTTCCCAATGTAATGGCACGCTACCAGCTTGGCAAGAAAGCAGGGGAGAAAGCTTTCGCAGTTGATCAGCTGATTCAGCAGGAGATTGGTCTCCATGTAATCTCACACCGCCCCAGGCGTCCGCAGCATGTTGGTCCATCCATTTCGCATACTGATTCGAGGTTGTCCATTCTGACGCAAGTTATTGCGGCTCTTAAGGCTCCTAATCTCAACAGGGTCGGAGTGTGGGGAATGGGCGGTGCTGGGAAATCCACACTAGCCAAGGAGGTTCATGGCCTTGCTTCAAAAGACAAAATGTTCGAAGATGTAGTTTTCGTTCCCGTATCTGAAAAATCTGATGTCATAGAAATGCAAATAAGAATTGCTAATGTCCTGGGTGTGAAATTCGACGTGGAGGATAGTCTTGTCCGAGCAGGTCATCTCAAGGAGAGAATCAAACATAAGAAGATTCTTATAATTTTTGATAATATATGGCAAAAAATTGATTTACATCAGATAGGAATACCGACCGGGATGATGGCAAAGATTGCCAATTACTGCTCACCTCAAGGGACAAACATGTACTACTAAATGAGATGGGCACAGAAAAAGTATTCGAGCTTCAAGTTCTAACTCATGAAGAGGCTTACATTATGTTTACAAGGACTGTCCCTCATGCTAAAGATCCAAAATTCGAGCCTATTGCGATTGAAGTCGTGAAAAAATGTGCAGGATTGCCGCTGCTCATTGAACTTGTTGCAGGGTACTTGAGGAATTGTAAGGAGATCGGAATTTGGGAGGAGAAGTTGCAGCAACTGTCCAACTTTAAGGATGAAGAAATAAACTTGAAAGTCCATGAGTCTTTAAAGTCAGGATTCAACAAACTGATTGGCGATGAAATTAAATCATTTTTCTTGCTTTGTGCGCTGTGGGGGCGATCCAACATTCAGATCCGATACCTGTTGAGGTATTCTATCGGTCTGGGTTTGCTTACGAGGTGGAATACTGTTAGTAATGCAACAGTTAAAGTACACTCTTTGATATCGAAACTTCAAGATTGTTGCTTGTTAATGAAGGGTGACATGGACGGGTATGTCAAATTGCACGACATTGTCCGAGATGCTGCTCTCTCTATTGTATGCAAACGGAAACATGCATTTATATGTCAAAGCGGTGATACATTGATGGAATTGCCTAACAAGGATTGCACTCAAATTTCCTTGACATTCTGTGATTTTCAAGAATTTACAGGATCTAATTCAGAAAGCTTCAAATTTGAATGTCCAAATGCGGAGCTGTTGCTGCTATTCACTGAAGATATTTCTTTGAAATTCTCTGAATTCTTTTTTGATGGAGTACTGAAACTCAAAGTGTTGGATTTTACTGGAATGCGTTTTGGGAGCCTTCTTTCAACCATTAATGTCCTAACAAATCTGCAAACTTTGTGTTTACATAGTTGCCATTTGGATAGATTACCTGTCATTGGAAGACTTGGGCAACTAAAGGTCTTGAGTTTTATTGGCTCCTATATGGTTGAACTGCCCAAGGAAATAGAGCAACTGACTCAGCTCAAGATACTAGACTTGACCAATTGCTCCAAACTAAAGGTGATTCCTGCCAATTTGTTATCAAAGCTAACCCGATTAGAAGAACTGTATATGGGTAACAGCTTTGTAGAATGGGAGGCTGAAGGCAACACAAGACTTGAAGAGTTGGAGCACTTGTCTCGCCTGACAACTCTGGAAATGCAAGTTCACAGTTGTGAGAGGATACCGAAGTATTTGTTCTCTAGTTTCAAAGATTTGCGGAACTACAAAATTTTCGTAGGAGATGTATGGGACTGGAGACTTAATAATGAATCATGTTGAAGCTCAAGTTCAATACAAGAATTCATTCAAATCAAGGGGTACTAAAGTTATTGAAGGAAACTGATGATCTCTATTTAGATGAAGTGAACGGAATTGAGAATGTGCTGTATGATCTTGATGGGTATGGCCTTTGGCGAATGAAGCATCTCCTAGTCCAGAAGGACAGTGTGATTCAACACATTGTCAATTCAACGCATTTTTATTCATGTCCGGTATTTCCCAATCTGCAATCATTATTTTTGGATAATCTAAAGTGCTTGGAGAACCTTTGTAATGGTCATCCGATAGCAGGGTCTTTCAGCAAACTGAAAGTTTTACAAGTTACAAAGTGTGAGAAATTAGCAACCCTATTTTTGTTGTCCTGCAGTAATCAAAAAGACGTCGTTAAAGTTGAGCTGACCCAGTTATACTCTTTAACGCTGGTCAATCTACCACTGCTCGGAAGCTTTTGCAGCATTAAGGATGGGCCAAGGCAGAATCAATTTAGAGATGATGATCCAACATTTCAAGAAGGTGAGCCAAGGTCACTTTTCAATAGAACGGTATGGCTATGGACTAAGCTGACAATGGTATGGCTATGGACTAAGCTGAAACTGCTATGGCTATTGACAAAGCGTTTGGCACGACTTATAAGCTTTTGTAATACAAGGGAGGCGCCAATGGAATCTTCTGCGAGGGACAATCAATTGACAGTTGATGATTTTCAAGAAGGTGTATCATCAGAGGGTGAGCCATTATCATTTTTCAATGAACTGGCATGTTTACGTACTAAGCTCTTGGCATTTTCAATTGGTAACTTATTTATATTTTGATAGTGTAAACACAACAGGGAGAGTGCAAACTTCCACATATTCAATTTTTTTGTTGACATAGATAGGGTTCTGACTATTAGAGCCTCATTTTGTTAGATGTTAGCTACATAGGCGGGGTTTGCATTCACGACCTCCAAATGCACTTGGAGACGCCTTAAGCATAGACTAGGCATGCACTGGCGTTCTCAACTTTAGTTCATTAAGCTTATATAGACAATATTACTTCTGTAGTTTCTTTTTTATATTTTAAATGTAATAATTTTTTTCATTTTCTTTACATTGCAACCGTTGAGATTTTATGAATTTAAAAAATCCAATTTTCCGTAAACTTTTGAACAATAATTATTTTGTTATTTGTTTGAATAGTTACAACAGCAACTATAAACTCATTTAGTTATCTAGCATTATTAATTTTCTTTATTATTGTAATTTCTATTTGCAGATCTCTCTTCCTAAGTTGGATAACCTTACAATAGAAAAAGTTTGTTGCAAGAAGATATAGCAAGACCACTTGTCTGTAACATCTTTAAATTTAACAAGCTTGATTGTCCATAGCTGCCATAGTTTGCAATATTTATTTACATCTTCAATGGTTACAAGTCTTTCACACCTTAAAAGAATTGAGATACGAGACTGTAAGCTCATTAAAGAGATAATTCTCACAGAAGAAACAAAGAAGAAGACGTCGAAGATACTCTTTCCTAAACTGGACAGCTTGAGTCTCGATGGTCTTCCGAAGTTGAGTAGATTCTGCTCTGGGCATCCAATTGAATTTCAGTCTCTTAAAGAATTGGATATTATAAGTTGCCATGCTTTGACTTCCTTCGTCGCTTGTGTCCAACAATTTTATTCAGAGGCGAACAACAGTTCCGAAACACAATATCTCTTCAATAGAATGGTGATTATTTTCCTTTCATGTCTTTTTTGTACAGTTATTTTTGTGCTAATTGGAAATATCATATCAGGTTGAGTTTCCTGAGTTAGAGAAACTATATCTATCGAAAATGAATAGCTTGGAAAATACGTGGGACACTCAGCTCATGCCTAATTCCTTCTCCAACCTGAAAGCATTGACAATTCACTATTGTCGGAAGCTATCAATGGTTTTTCCACCCGGAAAATTGCCCAGGTTCCGTAGATTGGAGAGGTTGAGCATTAGTTATTGTACTGTACTGCAAAAAATATTTCAATTTCAAGATTTGGATGCTGAAGACACATATGCTGCGGTAAAATTTAACCTGAGAGAATTGGAAATCTTACTTAATGGAAAACTGAAGATGATATGGAATAAGAATTTTCCAATAGGTTTTACTTTTCAAGAACTAGAGTCAGTGGAAGTAGTTGACTGTGGAGCTCTGAAATCTATATTTCCAACCTCCATAGCTACAGGCCTTCCTCGGCTTCAAAGTTTAACAGTTAAAAGTTCGCCGGGGGGGGGGGTAATATGCGGAATAGAGAAAATTGTAGCGAAAAGTGAAACCGCAGGATCAGATCCTTATTTTAAGTTTCCTCAACTCAAAACTCTTGTACTTTACGGACTACTGAAACTAACGTGTTTCTATCCAGACAGGCATATTACCGAGTGGCCAAAGTTGAAATCTCTGGAGTTGATTCAATGTGACAATGCAATCATCTTTGGTTCAGAAATTATAAATCCTAATCAAGAAGAAGCACATGGAGGAGGCATCCAAGATAATATATTGCAACCCCTTTTTATGTTTGAAAAGGTATGTATACTTTTTTTCTATTATTAATTAGTCTATGTGGGATAAAACTATTACCTCAATGAATTATACACTTTATTTTATAATAAATACTGATTTTTTTTTTTACTTTGGTTATTACATTTTATTTAAAAGTTCAACTGAACTTTTTAATAAAGTTTAGGTGAGTTTCTGATGTAGTTGTCTGTGAAATTCAGAATATTATCTCTATTTTTTTCCATGTGGGATTATATTTCATTGACACATAACGATGAATCCCATATCGCTTTAAAATCATAATTTATGACTTTAACATACTTATATAATTTACTCATATATGTTTATACTCATAAATTGATTTATAATTATTTGTAGTTTGAATTCAAACTTATGAAGTTGAAATGGAAAACATAAGGGTCAAAAACATTGTTGGTAAAAGATTTCCAGTAATAAAACTTTTATCTCTTGCCGCATACAGGTCAATCGCAACTTGGAGGAATTGACACTACACCACAATGATTTGATGCAAATACTGAGTAGTCAACCTCCTGCGAATTTCTTTTCCAAAGTAAAAGTACTTACACTGCAATCCTTAAGGCCCGAATCGTGCAGCGATCTGTTTGGTTTCCTCAAAACACTATACAATCTGGCCAAACTTCTTGTCAAGGATGGTACTTTAAAAGAGCTATTCGCACACGAGGATGCAGTTTATGTGAAGCTGAGACATTTGAGCATATATGAACTCAGTTATTTAAAGCATATATGGAACCAGGACGCCATATCACAATCAGTTACTCAATGTCTTGAGACACTGACAATTGGGAGCTGTAATAGTTTAAGCAAAATAGTGCAATCAGCAGCATCCTTCCGAAGTTTAGTGGCTCTAAACGTGAATGACTGTCGTACGTTGAAAAGCTTGTTAACTGTCTCGACTGCAAAAACGATGGTAAACCTCACCGAAATGAGCCTACGTAACTGTCCTACAATGACTGAAGTGGTGGAAAACAACAGAGATCAGACAGAGGATGAGGTGGTTTTTTAAAAATTGAAAACTTTGCGACTTCATTATTTAACTAAACTCACCAGCTTTTATCCAGGGAAGCATGCGTTTACTTTCCCGTTGTTAGAAGAAGTATATGTTGATAAATTCACTAAGATGCAGAGTTTCTCAGCCGGAGTCTTGAGTACACCAAAGCTACAGTCAGTCAGAGAGCCCAGATCAGAGAATCAATTTTGGGAGGGAAACCTTAACGACACCATTGTATATTTGTTTGTGCAGCGTAACCTACCAAAAGAGGTGTGTTTTTGCTTTAATTTTCTCTTCTACTTTTATTATCATGATATTCTAGTCTGTTCAATTTAACTGTGTTTGTACTAAGTACTTGCAAAACTTTGAATGATTGGTATAAATAGGCCAATTATGTTAAACTATCACAATTTCCTGCGCTAAAACAATTTTGGCATGACAAGCAACTGGGGAGGCTCTTCCGTAATGTAAAAACTCTAACAGTGGATGGATGTGAGTCATTCACAAAAGCTCTATCGCCCAATCTACTCTACTCATTGATCAAACTAACAACATTGGAGGTAAGAGACTGTATATTAATGGAACAAGTATTCAACTTGGAAGGGATGTCTACAGATGAAGGGCGTGTAAAGGTGCTTCCTTTACTGAGCAAATTGCACTTAATTGGCCTGCCTAAGCTGAGTATTCTATGGAACAAGGATCCTTCAAAAATTTTGGACTTGAGGAACCTTACAGTGCTCAAAGTGGAAAACTGTAACAGCTTGAAATATGCATTTACTCAGAGTGTGTCCTCATGCCTTGTGCAACTCCAGGGGGTATATTTGAGAAATTGTCGGATGATGGAAGGAATAATCAAAAAGCAGGAATCACGGAAAAAATTAATGCCTGAGATTATTTTTCCTTCATTGAAGAAGATTAGCATACATGACTGTCCAAATGTGAAGACATTGTTTAACACAGAACAAAGGCCAAATAATAATAAGGTTAGTTAATATGTAAGTCCTTTCTCAAATATTATTATTATGCCAAAATTATCAAATTAGCCAAAACTAAAATCTATCTTTTTTACTTTGGAATTCCTAGCCATTTGCTGATTAGTTGTTTTTGTACTAGGTACCCTCTAATTTGGAAGAGTTGTTATTAGACAGCAACTCCACCAGAATTATACTGGACTGCGAATTTTCCCTGGAGTTCTTTTCTAAAGTAAAATCTGTGGAGCTGATTTCCTTTCCAAGAAAATCATGTTTGGCTCTGGTTGATTTTCTTCGGAGATTACCCAACTTGGAAAAGCTTCTCGTCAAACTTTCTTCGCTGACAAAGTTATTCTTTTTGGAAGGAAATCATTCTGCTTCTTTCGAAAATCTAAAAACTTTAGAAGTAGAAGGATGGAATAAATTGACGAGCCTGTTACCGTTGTCGGTGGCCAAAAGTATGGTGCAGCTTGTGACATTGAGGGTACAATCTTGTGATATGATGGTGGAAATAGTAGAGAGTGAACAGAAGGGGACAGCGGATGAGATTGTTTTCAGTAAATTAGAAAATATAGAACTTCGATATTTAGATAGCCTGAGGAGCTTTTGTCAGAGCCATTTAAGCTTCGATTTTCCATCTTTGAAACAAGTGACCGTCTTACGTTGCCCCAATATGAGGATTTTTTGTCACGGAGTCTTAACAACACCGAAGCTGGATTCTGTGAAAGTCTTGTCTTCTGGCGTCAGTCAGCAAGAATTGAATAGGCTTCAGAGTCCAAATTATCGCAATCTCAATGCCATGATTCGAGAATCGCACTGTTTTGATTTGGTACGAGTTCTTCTGTTAGTTTATGGTTTGACTGTTCTATTTTGACTTTATTTTCTCCCATATTATTTATACAATATATTCATTCTTTTAGGTTGGATTTCATGGATTGAAGGAGTTGAAACTCTCTAAATTTCCGATCGTAAGAGAGAACTGGCATAAATTGAAATTTATAGAGAAGTTGGTGGTCGACGAGTGTGCATCCTTCTCAAATGCTTTCTCACTAAATCAACTGCAGGACTGGATGAAGTTGAAGGAGCTGGTTGTAGAAAAATGTGATCTTTTACAGCAAGTGTTTGATTTAGAAAGGACCGATTTTGATAAAAGTAAAAGTATGAGAAGGCTAGAAAAATTACAGTTGATTGATCTGTCTAATTTGAGGCATCTGTGGAGCAAGGCTATTTTGAGCTTAAACTATCTAGAAGTGTTGAAAATCCAAAACTGCTGCAACTTGACCTATATATTTACAGTGTCCATGGCTCTTTGTCTTAAGAAACTTAAGGATTTGGAAGTAAAGGGATGTTCTTTGGTGAAACATATCATAACAACAGGAGATGAGGATAAACCACTTGAAGGTAAGACTGTATTTCCTTCATTACAGTCCATGACACTCCATTGTTTGCAAAGCTTCATAAGTTTTTACTCTACAAGCCACGTTTTGGAGTGTTCATCCTTGAAATTCATTGATGTAACCGACTGTCCTGAGAGGAAAGTTATTAAAACAGACGATGGAAAACTTGGCATGGGTACTCTAGTTCCATCAATTTTTGGTGGCCAGGTCAGTTTATTAACATGTCCTTAAGATTTCGTTATATATCGTAAGAATTTTAAATAGTTGCTCAAAGTGTGAAATATGTACTTTTTTATTTGCTTTTGATCAGCCTATGCTTTAACTTAGTATATTTTTTTTCATCTTTAGCTTGCATTCCCAAACTTAGAAGAACTGAGAGTAGAATGGAGCACAGCAAAAGACATATGGGTTGGAAGATTTCAAATTCCATTTTTGGACAAACTAAAAGCCATTGAGCTTACGTGTTTTCCTGGTGAAAAAGCAGTTCTGCCATCTAACTTCCTTCAAGCTCTCCAAATTCTAGAGAAGCTTGTTCTCAGTGATGCTTCTTATGAAGAAATAATCATTGATGAAGCGGAAGCTGGCGGCCAAATTCTTGCATGCTTGAGAGAGCTAAAGCTGTGTAAGCTGCCAAATCTTAAGCACCTGATAGAGCATACCCTGGTTATTGAACGCCTAGAAACATTGAAAATACTGAAATGCGGTGGATTAGAAGTCTTAGTTTCACCCTCGGTGTCTTTCCAACGTCTAACAAAGCTACAGGTATCACAATGTCATCGTTTAAGAAATCTGATGACTCCGGCCACTGCTAGAAGTCTTGCGCTACTCAAAAGAATGGTTATAAAAGACTGTAAAATGATACAAGAAATAGTTTCTACTGAAGCGGGTGGAATAGAAGATGAGATCCATTTTGGCCAACTAGAATATTTTGAACTGGATAATCTGCCATGTCTCACAAGCTTCTGCTCGGTTAGATATACCTTCAATTTCCCATCTTTAGAGGATATGATCATCAGAGAATGTCCCCAGATGGAGACTTTTGCTCAAGGAGTCGTAACTACATCAAAGTTATGGAAAGTTCAAACAGGAGAGTACAAATGTGAATGGGAATGGAAGGGGAGCCTAAATAACACCATTCGAGCATCACCTGAGGAAATGGTAGGTACTTCTGACATCGGTGACATCGGAAGCAATGGTTTCTTACAAACTTCAATTGCTACAGCTGAATCTGTTGATGAAGTTGTAGATGCTGATAAGGTATTCAAAAGTAGTTTTTCTAATAATATGGAATGATTATGAAACTATAAAAACTTGCTATGAAAATCTTATGAAAGTAAACTGAAAGAGTTCTGACACCTATTTCGTTGTTTTTTCTTGACAGGTTACAATGAATGAGAATACTGATACTACTAACACTGGAAAAAAATTAAAAAAACCTTTAGCTATTTTGCAGTATTCTGATGAATTAGATACTCCAGATAAAGTTAAGTTTGTTGATAGTGTGTTTAGTGATAGATGTCCTCTTACCATTGAACCTGTTGGTGATGCACCTAATCATGAATGGAAATCAGATTTTACTTCATGGATTGAGAAATGTGAATTCAAGAGAATAAATTCAAGGTATAATTTTGCTATTTTCATTTGCATATTTATTTGATTATGAAAAAATATTTAGCTTACTTTGTTTATATATTATTGGGTTAATAGCGTGATTTGCATTACAACACAAGTTTAAAACTTCGCAATTATCAGTCACCAATCTTCATTTTTTGACAAACAAAAGAAACTGAACTAAAAAATGCTGGCGTGACATTTTTTATCTCGGTGTTCTGATTTGCCAAAAAATAAAAGTTGGTGATTGACATTATCAGGTTTTAAAGTTCGTGTTGTGATTGCAAATTATGCTAAAGTTCGTGATTAAATTTACAATTAACCATATATTATTTTGTTTCTTTTACTATATAGCAACGAAATGTACTCCAAAAGTGCAAGGTCTTTGCATCCGAGTACGAGACTTTGTTATGAACAAAATGATAAGAAAGATTTCTATCTTCAGCTTCATGAGCCAGGGGGTTATTTGGAGTCAGCTGTACGTCTTTTCTAACTTATTGTTTTTTATATGTTAATTTGCAATAAAAAAATTATGAAACTTATTATGATAATGTTATGAAATTGGGATGCCAATGTCATGAAACTTTTACGAAAAACTCTATGATATTGTTAATGATACTGCTGTCATAATATATTGAATCTATCTGTAACTATTATTTAGCTAATTTTACAATTTAATTACTTGAAACTTGATTAATCATAGTTTTTCTTTTTTTGCAGCATATAGATATTTTGTTTGGACACTTGAGGAAGAAGTGTAAGATTTTGAATAAGGGATTTACAACTTGTGACAACTATTTTGATCAGTATATACAGACTATGCATAAAGAATTTTCAGAGGAGAAGGACATAAATAAGTTACCAAATGTGGATCATGTTTGCAATATCATTGTTGGGAGTGAAGGTTCATATAAGATATCATGGGGTGTTGTGAAAAATGTTCTATTTCCTGTTCACCTCTATGTTGATGGAAAACAACAAGATCATTTTGTTCTAGCAAGATTAAGTTTTGATGACAGGAAATTTTACATATATAATTCTTTGCGGAATGAATTGTATAATAAACTTGCTAGGGAAGTTGTAACTGGATATGCTATTGTACTCCCTTTTCTCCTCGATCGATCTGGATTTTATGACCGTAATGACATAAATTTCAAGTCAACCGCTTACATTGGCAAGAAAAATACCGATCCATTTGTTGTTATTCTTCTTGATGAGCTTCCTACTCAAGAATCTTCGTAAGTATTCTTTATTTTTTTATTTTTCAACATTTTTATTTATAATAGTGTTAGCTTACCGATGCATTTTGTTTATTTTGATGCAGTGATTGTGGTATTTTTATAACTGCATTTGCGGAGTATTTGATTGAAAGTAGGTCTATACCTATCCAATCATTTAATGTTGCTTCTATACGCAATCGATATGCAATTAATCTTTATATGTACGAAAAGTGGAAGAGAAATAATGGTTATAATTCAAATGAAGATGTTTAGAAAATGTTGTTCAATTTTATCAATTTCATGACAGTTTACGAATTCTACGACAGTTATATGTTTTTAGCTTACTTTGGCCTGTGTAGCAATTTTATGATACTTTTAGTTCTTTTTGTAAAGGTAACATTAATATACCTGTAACATATTTGGTTGTTAATATAGTCCATTTTTATAGTTGTTTAGCAATTTATTTTAATTCATTTTTGAATAGTTTATTTGTAAGAATGGTTATAACTTATAAAACAATTACCCAAAAATGACCTTATCTACTCACAATTAGAGTCTTTTTTTTATCAAATATACACGATCTTTAAACTTTGCTATTTTGGTCCGCCATTTATTCAATTTTTGTCAAATATTCTCAAGACTTTGGTATATTTAGGTAGATTTGGCAAAATTCATATGAGCTTTGGGTATAATATTTGGCAAATATCGAATAAATAACAGACTAAATTGAAAAAATTTAAATATCATGATATATTTGGTAAAAAGACATTAATTGTAGGTAGATAAGTTTATTTTTCTAACAATTGTTTAAAAATAATTATTATACTCTTATAGAATTCTAACAGATTAAGCACTAGCCATAATAATTCTAACAGATTAAGCACTAGCTAGCTAGTTTAATACTTTGATTATTTAAGAACCCATATAAATTGATAGTTGGTTCTCCGCAATTGTAAACAAATAAGAAACTTAGCAAGTATACTAGTGAGCCGTGGGTGATATACGCGCTTCAAATTTTAACCATAGTGATTAATGACACTTTTGTCTCTATTTTATTAATTATTTTTCATTTTGGTTCTATTTTTTCAATTTTCTGATTTTGTGCCTTACAACTCGCGGAACTGTTCCGCGATTTATGCAACTCGCAGAACAGTTCCACTAGTTATCCTATGTGGCTCCAAATTGGCCAGTCAGCAAGGAGCGACATGGATAAAGTAACTCGCGGAACACTTCTGCGAGTTACTTTATACATGTCCACGTAGGACAAAAATAACTCGCGGAAGTTTTCTGCGAGTTACTTTATCCATGTGGCTCCTCACTGACTGAGCCACGTAGGACAACTCGCGGAAGTGTTCCGCGAGTTACACATCTCGCTGAACTCTTTCGCAAGTTGCAAGACACAAAATAAAAAAATCATAATTTTAAGGGCTAAAATGAGAAATAATTAACAAAAAAAGACACAAATGTCATTATCCCTATTTATGAAAACGTGAGATAATTGTTTATTTAATTATCAGAATTATTAGTATATTTTTATTTAGATTTATTTGTATGTAAAATGATATCATCCCTTTTAACATTTATAGCAATTTAATCACATTATTTAAAACATTACATCTCACATGTTAACCTTTTTATTTGGCATTGTGTAGAACTATCAATTTCTGACATTGAAAATCAGTGTGGTTGCACACCTCGCCTAACTGACATGAGATGGACTTTTATTAGAGGTGATTGCGGTTCACAAAGCAACAGTTTTGGTTCGAAACCGCTGGTTCACGGTTCAAGAAAAGTTGGAACAGACCCTGAACCGTCCAAAGGTTTTGGCCGGTTCAGGTTTTGGTTCCGATTCCTGGCGGTTCAAAACAATAAAATTTAAAATTAAATTAAAATTAAATTAAATTAAAATACTAAAATGAATAGTTTAAATACAAAAAAAATTCATTAATATTATATTATTATTCATTTAATTTTAAAAAATTGTACTAAAATGAGGGGTTTTTTTGTATCTTTTGCTTATAAAATATAAAAGTTAAGGGGGAAATAGTAATTTTTCAAACTTGAGGAAGAAATAGTAATTGAGATGCAAACTCATGAGGCTAATAGTAAGTTATTTATATTTTCTTTTGAGAAAAAATATATTTTTAAGTTATTCTATATTATCCACTTGATTAATATAGAAATATTTTTAAGGATAAAGTGCCAAAAATAACCCCAACAAAAACAATAAACATCAAGAAACGCTGAATAATATTAAAACTTCTTTTATTTCACTCTTTTTCATCTTTTCAGTTCTTGCATTTGGGTTGGGTTCTCTGCTCTCCCAGCGTCAAGAAAATCTAAAGAACACCATAACCTATTTTCTTTTCAGTTCTTGCTTTTGGGTTATTTCTTATCTTTCCAATCAACAAATTCAGAACAGACATAACTATCAACTGCAACATATATAAAACTATGAATCAGCCACTACAAGTTTTAAAGAAACTAAAAGAAAAACATTCTCAGGAAGACGCAGAATTTTCAAGAATGTTGAATGCATCTATCGGTAGTCATTTTGCAAGTTGTTGACATCGGCCCAAAATATGACTATCAAGTGATGGGCTGCCAAGAAAGAGAGCATAATGAGCTGTAATGGGACCGGGCCCATATTAGCTATTTTTATTGTCTTTTTATTTTAGTCTTATCAGATTAGGGTTTAATTAAGTGTTTTAGTTTTAATTCGCTTGTTCTTCCTATTATTAGGGGATTTGTCCCTATAAATAGTGATTGCTATCAAATTAATAAAGTCTACACAATTTCATCAAAAAACACAAATCAAAGCTCAGGCTTTTCTATCTTAATCTCCGGATTAAACCCTTAACTTAGGAGTAGTTGGAAATCAATCCCGCTTAGGTTCCTTAACCTCCGGAGCGATACTGATAATTTTAGTTTAGTTTGTTACTATTGTTCTTTTGCGTGACCTGGTTGAAATTCGAGTTTCGATTAAAGCATCAAACCGAAACAGTTCCCATTATCAAATTCAAAGATTTGAGTTTGGAAGTTTTTCCTGCGAACATCTTTTGGCGACTCCACTGGGGACACGTTTATGGTTAGCACAAAAATCGGAACACTGAAAGACGATCAGAGATACACTAGATCGGTTACCCGAGAGTTGCAAGAGAGAAAACGGTTGATCGGCAGTTACGATTCAGATATTGAAGAAATAATGGCCAAAGATAAAACGACCGCGACTACTCAAAAAACTACGATCTCGCCAGAGACCGTATCTGAAAATTCGGCCAAAGATCCTTCTTCGAGACAAGAAGATGATTCGGCCGATTATTCACGAGACCTACCACCAAGTCGTCCGTCTCTCACACATGCCGATTTTACCTCTATGCGAAATGAAATTGCTGGAGAAAATCGGCTCATGTTCGACGGAGTTATGAATCAAATGGCGTCGGTGATCAAGACAATGATGACCGATCATGCAGTCTTGCAGCGAGAGATCAGAGCAGATGTCAAATCCATGTCAAACGCAATAGAAAGCATGGCCAAAATCATGACTGGACAACACATTGCGGAGACGACCAACCGAAGGGTTGATCTCATTCAACCGCCGATCCGAGCCAATTCACAAAACCCACAGGCCGATCCAACCCAGTCGTCGGCTAGATCGGGAATGCATTATGGATCGGTGAAGATCTTGTCACGAGACGATATTGAAACAAGTCTCGCAAGTGAACATGTTTCACAGAGACCTGGTAAAGAAGCGGCGAGCGAGCCTCTGATAAATTTGCAGAACCCCGTGAAGGAAAACTCTTCCTACATATCAGCAAAGGGGGAGGATGGAGTATATGATCGAGCCCAACTTTTAGACGAACTGGAAAGATTGGGCGTTGATTGCAGGCCGATACCTCGGCCATCATATGTCAAGCCATACCCTGATTGGATCGACAAATTATATCCATTCCCAAGAGGATATAAGGTCCCAGAATTTAGTCTCTTCTCTGGAGAGGAAAAAGGGCAATCGACAGTCGAGCACATTGCCAGGTTTTCCGCGCAATGTGGAGAGGCGGGAGCACATGATTTTTGGAAGTTGAGGCTGTTCGCCAGTTCACTAACAAAAATGGCGTTCACTTGGTATTCACATCTAACGCCAGGTTCGATCGGCACATGGAAAGATCTCGAGGAGAAATTCCATGAAGAGTTTTATCGTGCCCCACCCGATGTCACGTTGGCCGATCTAGCTCGCATTTCTCAACTGCCAAACGAGTCCATGGAAAAATACATATCAAGGTTCCGCAATTTGAGAACTCGCTGCCAAACCAGCATTGCCGAGTCGGATTGCGTTCCCATGGTGATCAAAGGAATGGACTTCGCAATGAGGGAGCATTTCGAGGGACATCGTTTCAGAGATTTGTTTGAGCTCACTAATCGAGTGACCAGCTATGAAAGGCTCTTGGTGGAGAAAGAGCAGAGAAGAGGTTCGTCAAAAGGAACTTACTATAGAGATCAACTCGATGTGGCCGTCGTCACAGACGATAGCGATTGCGAGTCCGATGAAGATGTTTGCATGGCTGAATTCCTAGCGAAAAAACCACAAGAGTGCTCGGCTTTGAGAAAGCCAGGATTTCAGAAGAAGAATAAAAGCGCCGCCATTCAGAAAGATTATTCCTTCGATCTAACAAAGGCGGATGAAATATTTGATGCTTTGCTCAAAGACGATCAGATAATTCTGGGAGAAGGTCATGTAATTCCTCCAGCAGACCAAAGGGTTGGAAAGGAGTATTGCAAATATCACAACTCTTGGAGACATAGCACAAATAACTGTGTTATCTTCCGAAATGTGATTCAAAAAGCAATAACCGAAGGCAAACTTTTATTTCCAACCAAAAAGGAGGCCGAAGCGAAATGTATTACCATTAATACGATTCGGCCAAATTTCGAGCGAGCATTGGGGAGCGGACGTGTGTTGGAAAAATGGGACCCGAAGAAACCAAAGTTTCGGGTAGAAGAGAAACAAGTGTGGAAACCGCGCCTCAAGAATGAGACATCCAATAAGAGCGTGTTTGAGCGAATATCTGAAGTCCAATGCCCTTCATGCAAGACCTGTTTCAAAGCGGAACACAATGTGTGTCGAGCCAATCCTAAGACATTTAAACCAAGGGCTCCAACGAGAGAATGGAAGAAGCATGAACCCAAAAGGGAAGAAGGAGTCACGGTGTTCAGAAGAATGTTTCGGCCAACAGAGGAACAACCTCATTTGAGCAAGACTCAGAAACGGCGTATGCAAAGGATGAGGCAAGATTCCCGAAAGTTAGCCGATTCAAAAGTGAAGCAAGGATCGCCAACAGCTGGAGACTTCTTACCGGCTAAAAGGCGACTGACGTTCCCAAACGAATCAGCTGGTCGCACGAGCGATCACGACGCGCTGAATCGCAAAGATAGTACCATAGATCATTGCGAGCCAGCTGTTAATGTTCCTATGTCTCCAGTGAAGAAGATCAGAAAGATCTGGGTAGAGAAAAAGTCTACGAAGCCTATCGAGCAGCAACAAATGACGACCGACGAGTTGGTGATCGCCGATGAACCTAAAAAACCCAAGCTGTCATACAAAGACGTGGTCATTTCAACAACTGATGGTCAATTGCGAGCCAGGGGTGTTAGGGAAATGCCACATGAGGTTCATGTCATTACTTTGCCTGAGTCATTTCGGTGCAAGCCCGGACAGAAAGGCATCCTAGATGGGGATGTGGTTGTGCCCGAAGAAAGCGGAGCTGGAAAATCAGCCGTTGTGTCTCTCAGCAAACCGCCACAACGGATGACAAGACATATTCGGCCCTTGTATATAAAGGCCGATGTTAATAGCATCCCAGTTAATAGAGTACTCATTGACAATGGAGCTGGAGTTAACATATTGCCCGCCAAAATGCTTAAAAAATTAGGTATCAATCGCGATGAGTTGGAGCCAACTGATGTTTATATGACCGATTTCGCGGGAGGCGAGACGCCAGCAGAGGGTTACATAACCTTGAAAACTAGGATCGGCCGAGTCGAGACCGAAGAAGGATTCTTTGTTGTCAACGCAAGGAGTAATTACAACATTTTACTCGGACGAGATTGGATCCACTCCAATATGTGCATTCCGTCAACAATGCACCAAATGTTGATAATGTGGCGCGAAGATGGAATAGCAGAAGTTGTGCAAGGCGACCCGAACCCGTTCGGAGAAGACTCTAATTGTTTAGAGGCACTGTTGTATGATGATCAAGTGAAAGACATACAATCATTGAGTGCGAAACACAACACCACCCCACGGATCGTCTTAAATTCGGATCGGCCTATGACAGTCGCACTCGGGGGCAAAGGCCGATCGTCAATAATACATAAGTCCAATGATTAGCAAACATGAGTTAATTAGAGAGAAAGTTCGCATGCTTTCCGAAAATTATGCGGCGCGATCGGCGGAGTGTATCTACGAAGATGAAGGACAAGATCCGACAAGGGCTCTTCAAATTGTCGATTTACAAATAGCGTCGGGCAAATTGGATGACGATCCTGCTCAGGTGCAAGACACGCTGATAGAAATTGACATGGGATCCGGAGTACAAACCAAGCCTATGTTTATCAGTGATCAGTTTGATAAAGGGACGGTTGATAGACTAATCGCTTTATTGCGAGAATTCAAAGATTGTTTCGCGTGGTCATATGAAGAAATGCCAGGATTAGACCGATCCGTTGTTGAACATAAGTTACCACTAAAGGCTGGTTTCAAGCCGTTTCGGCAGCCTCCGAGACGTATGTCAAAAGAAGTGGAAACACTAGTTCATGACGAAATTAGACGGCTCGAAGCAGCCGGATTTATCAGAGAAGCCAAATATACAGAATGGTTGTCTAACATTGTACCAGTCATGAAAAAGAATGGTAAATTGAGAGTTTGTGTCGATTTCAGGAACTTAAATTTAGCCACGCCGAAAGACGAGTATCCAATGCCCATTGCAGATATGATGGTCGACGGCGCGGCCGGGCACACCATTTTAAGTTTCCTCGATGCACACTATGGTTACAATCAAGTCCCGATCAACGAAAAAGATGTATCCAAAACAGCATTTCGTTGTCCAGGGCCGATCGGCGCTTACGAATGGGTTGTTATGCCTTTCGGCCTAAAGAATGCTGGGGCTACTTATCAGAGAGCAATGAATAAAATGTTTGCAGGTTTGGATTGTCTGGAAATTTATATAGATGATGTGGTCATCAAGTCACAAACCAGCGAACAACATTTGGCCAACCTGAGAGAAACCTTTGTCAGAATGAGAGAAAATGGCTTGAAGATGAATCCTTTAAAATGCGCATTCGGTGTATCAGCTGGTAACTTCCTAGGTTTTCTAGTTCACCAAAGGGGGGTAGAAGTTGATAAAAACAAAGCGCAGGCGATCATAAATGCTGAACCTCCTAAAACTAAGAAGCAACTTCAGAGATTGATCGGCCAAATTAATTTTTAAGACGATTCATTTCAAACACAGCGGGCCGATTAAGAAGTTGGAGAACATTACTGAAGGCCGGAGAAACATCTCAGTTCCTTTGGACAGAAGAGCAGCAAAAAGTCTTTGACGAGATCAAGACTTATTTAGTCAAGCCTTCAGTCATGATGCCCCCTAAGCAGGGACAGCCGTTATTGTTATATATCTCGGCAGCCCACGAATCGTTAGGATGCATGTTGGCACAGGAAGATCAAGGAGTCGAAAGATCGGTTTATTATCTGAGTAAAAGCCTAACTGACACAGAAATTCGATATTCCACTATCGAGAAGCTATGTCTGTGTCTTTATTTTACATGCTGTAAATTAAGATATTACATGCTTCCGGTAGTGGTATATGTTTTATCTCAAACGGACGTGATCAAATACATTCTGTCTCGACCTTATCTGAGAAATCGGCTTGGAAAATGGGCTATTGCAATGTCAGAATTCACTTTAGTATATGTTCCACAAAAAGCCGTTAAGGGACAAGCACTAGCAGATTTTTTAGCCGATCATCCCAACATCCCGATCAAGGAAGTAGCTTGCTTCGAGCCAATTCCGTGGAAGCTTTGGTTCGACGGATCTAAAACTAATAAAGGGGCAGGTGCAGGGATATTAATTATCTCGCCGCAAGGCTTGGTTTTTCGAATGTCTTTTTCGTTAACATTCCAATGCACCAATAATCAAGCGGAGTACGAAGCGCTGATCATTGGATTGGAAATCCTGGCCGAGCTGGGAGCTAAAGCAATTCAAGTAAAAGGAGACTCCTTGTTAATTATTAAGCAAGTTATTGGCGAATTCAAATGCGAATCAGACGTCTTGATTAAGTACTGCAACAAAGCCAAACACCTCATGGATGGTTTCTCCGAAACATGGATAGAGTTCGCGGAAAGAGCAGAAAATGAAGAGGCGAACGACTTAGCCCAGCATGGAAGTGGATACAAAATCATGGCAGGTTTTGAGGTTATTGAGAGAACAACGCCTTGTCTTCATACTGGGGGCATAATACCAGATGACTGCAGATCGGCATATCACTTGGACACGACAGCCGATTGGAGGAAAGAATTGATCGACTGGTTTACACATCCAGACCCGGCGAATCGGCGAATCAAAATGTTGGCCACCAACTATGTGATTCTAGCTGACGAATTGTATAAACGATGTCGTGAAGGTTTATTGTTCAGATGTGTAGGACCAAAAGAAGCTATGTTGGTCATGGCTGAAGTTCATGAAGGAATCTCGGGGGCACATCAAGCTGGACCAAGAATGAGGTGGTTAATACACAAATACGGCTTTTATTGGCCGAAAATGGAACAAGATTGTATCCGATACGCCAGAGGATGTGAAGCTTGTCAGAAATTTGGACCGGTTCAACACGTTCCAGCAGACGTATTACATTCAATCATCAAGCCATGGCCATTTAGAGGATGGGCAGTAGATTTGATCGGCAAGATTTACCCACCATCGGCGAAAGGACATACTTTCGTGATCGTCGCGACAGATTATTTCACGAAGTGGGTAGAAGTCAAGCCATTGAAATCGCCAACACAAGACGAAGTAATCAAATTTTTCAAAGAATGTTTGATTCATCGACATGGCCTTCCAGAAACTATTACGACCGATCAAGGAACTATGTTTACCGGATCGGATACTATAGCTTTCTCGAAAGAGTACGGTTTTAAAATGATACATTCTACACCGTATTATGCCCAAGCGAATGGACAAGCAGAAGCTACAAACAAATCTATAAAGAACTGTCTGTCCAAAATGATCGAAGAGAATCCAAGCCAATGGCATAGAATTTTGTCCGAAGTCGTTTGGGGGAACAGAATATCCCAGAAATCGGCCACCGGCACATCTCCATTCCGTTTGGTGTATGGATATGACGCAATGTTGCCTATGGAGCTTGCTGTACATTCTGTACGACGAAAGAGACAACATACGATCTTAAAAGATGATTATGCCGATAAAATGATCTTAGAAGCGTTAGATCTCGATGAAGAAAGATTGGAAGCACTTGACCATCTAGAAGCGCAAAAAAGGCGAGTCGAAAGATCGTACAATAAACGAGTCAAGGGTAAAATTTTCAAGATTGGAGATTTGGTATGGAAAGCGATTTTACCACTGGGGCATAAAGATCGACGTCTTGGAAAATGGAGCCCGAATTGGGAAGGACCATTTCAAGTAATACAAGTCTTGTTAAGTGGCGCTTATGTCTTGACAGATATAGATGGAGAGGTGCATAACAGGTCAATTAATGGTCAATACCTCAAAAAATACGTTCCTAGTTGCTGGGAGGGTATAAATAAGGAAACCTTCCGAGATGATATGGAGTGATCCCCTTACGGTCAAAACGATATAAGGTTTTTTGATCGGCCGAAACGATATTTTACAAGTTCTTGGATGGCCGATTAAACCTGATGCGACAGTTGGAAACCTTTTAAATGCCGAACAATCACTATCTATGTTTCGGAAATCCAGCCGAATAAAAGATGTAAACAAAAAGGAATGAATAAAATTATTTATTGTTCGGCAAATTATTATTCTTTTGCACCAAAGATCTTGAATATAATCCTGTGGATTGGCCGATAGAAAATCAGTTTTTATAAAAACCATCGGCCAAAAAAGTTTTTGTACAGATCGGCCTTATTGATCGACCTTATTGGCTTCCGAAAAGTCAATATGTTTCTTTTTAGTTTTTCGCTGTCTTGAGCAGTTGAATAAAACGAAATTAAACATCATATGCCGATCTAGTTTACAAACGCTAAAACACATGGTTTGTCAAAATCCAGGACAACACCTGTTCAAACTATGGCAAAATAAACATTTTTGTTACAACGCAAAAAACAGAAATGATATCAAACTCATACAACGCCGATCACACGGCGTTAAAAAGATCACCGACCAAGTTCCTCATCTCACTATATCCCTTGCAAGCATCGTCATACGTGGCTTGATCGGCCTTCAGCTCATCCTTAATAGAAGATCGGCGCGCAATGAGTTGTTTCGCCTCGGCTACAGTCGATGTGAACTTGGCTTTCACTGGTAGATGAAGTTCTTCCTTGATTGCTAGCTCTCTTTGAAGTTCTTCAATCTTGTTGCGCAACTCCTGTATCGCCTGGGTCGAAGCATCAACTTCAGGAGCCATTTTCTTCGCCTCTTCACGAAGACGGTCGATCTTCGTATCTGCTTCCTCCTTCTTCTTTTTCTTGCTCTCATAAGAACGGCGTATCGACCCGCAAGACTCAAGTGTTTCTTTGATAGCCAAAAAGTCGCTGTTAGCAACAGCTATGGCCGAATGACCATTGGGGTTGATGAGATCGGTGTTCGGAAATTTGGCTAAGAGAGAGACCGCCGATCGCAATTCCTCCATGTCTTGATCATTCTCAAAAACCTTCAATCCTTTTGGCTTCAAACGGCGGATCACTTCAATCTTGGCATCAAGTAGAAGGAGAGAGTCATCACGCTCACCGGATTGATCACTACAATCAGAAGTGAGGTCGTCTTCTTGTAAAGAAGTTTCTTTCTCAACGTCAGAATTTAGGATATCATCCAACTCTTCAAGAGCTGTCTTCTGCAAGAACGAAAAATCCAAACAATTGTCAAGCGAAGTGCTTAATACAAAGGATTGCAATATTAGAAATGTAAACATAAAGACATACCACTTGCGCCGAAGCAGCAGATGAAGGATGACTCGGGATGATCGGCACAGTGGGAGATCGGTTGATAGTCTTGGTCGACGACGAAGTATGAGTGCGAATGGTGATCTTGGTCCGATTGCTCTTTTGTTGCTGCGGTTCAGAAGCAGGACGGATGGGAGACGAATCGTCGATCGGCAGCAAGTCCTCTTCCTCAACCAAGTTGCGCACAACGGGAGTTGGGACGTTTGGATGGTCAAGAGGAGGGCTGAAATCAAATGGCATCTCGTCTTCGTCGATCAAATGAGGAGTGTCATTAGCAACGGTCTTGAGAGCTTTCGGCTTCACGGCCGCTTTCTTTGGTTTACCACCAGTGTGAATCGGACGCTTCTTGGATTGTGAGGTTGCTTCCGAGGTCGATCTCGTCGCGAGAGATTTGTTCTTAACAGTCTCGATAGCTGCATATACATTTTTTGATCATAAGTAAAAGTTGAACAAGTTTATAAAAATCAAATAACGGAATTTACCTCGATCAACATCATTACCTTTCGCTTGCTTGGATGGATCGCCCTGCAAAAGAAAAACATCTTCGTGAGAAGCTTTGCGTTTAATGGGGGGAAGATAAAAATCATGGCGAGCCAACACTTCTGCAACCGAATGGGTGAAATGTCGGTTAACGAAATCTTGCCACCAGGAATCAAATGATGGATCGGCTACGGGGTGACTCTCGGGATACGGGATAGTCTTGCACTGAACAAGGTATTGTTTGTTCAACAGAAACAATTCTTGTATGTCGGTCATACTTGCCAATCTCGGTCTAGAACCATCTCGTTGATTCCAATCTATTTGGAATGGGCAAGGCAAGCCTTGAGGCCGACCGAACTGGCGAGCATAATAGTGAGCAAAATATCCTTCGCAACCGCTAGACAAATACGTAAGTCCCAGAAACAAATTCCTGGCTCGGAATGCACTCATCCAGTTGACCCACCAAGAATTCTTTTTCTCTTGATTCACTACTCGAAGGTCGGTTCTAAACCCATATCCGAGCCACAAAGGAGGAAGTGTCAATAACGGGCAGAACAGTTCTGGAGATCGGCTATCCGTGGTAGAAAAGAAACTGATGACTTGATCGACGGTAGACATGAGTGGTCGACATTGTAGCAAGGTAAATCCGTGACATGAACCCTCAACACGGTCGGTAAGTTGCATCAATTCAGGAAAATACATAGTTAACCACATCTGAAGTACCCAAATTGGACCACTTGGAGCTTTATGCGAGCTCGGATCGGCACATGGAATCATCTCGTGCAAGCCACGGTAGATCAAAGCTAGTATATACTCCCCAAGATTCAGTTTTACTCCGTCGGCAAGGGCAACAGCGATCCGTTGGTATTCTTTGGTTACTTTGTAAGCTGTAGAACATACCACGAATTTGCAAAGAAAGTAAGTAAGAAAAGCAATATGTTCTTCGCGATCCGGAACAGGGGTGGTTTGTTGGCGATCTTTCAAAAATCTACCAAAATTCAGAGACGACCGTGCCGGACCCGTGTCAAGTGTAGAAGCAGTGGGAGAGAGTTCTGGAGTAATCCTGTGACCGGAGATAGGCACGTTGAGCATACATGAAATGTCTAGCAAAGTGATCGACATCGGACCAAACTTGAAAGCAAATCCGTTTATTGATCGGGACCAAAACAAGGCTGACCCCAGCAAATAATGCCTATAGCACGGCATATCTATCTGTGCGAGTGCAATAAGATCAGCGATGCCAGCAGTAATCCAAGAGGCTTCATAAAAAGGTTTCAATCTAGCTACCCAAAGCTTGAAATCCGAAGAAGGGTTCGGCCAATTTCTAAATTGTTCACCAATCCAAACGGAGGCATGATGATCGACGGCAAGGCGTGACGGACAGTGGTCATGGAATGGGAGAGCAATTTCACACAGTCGAGATGGTTGTGTAAGTAAAGGACCAACATAAGTTTTACGGTTTTCGGATAGGATTAATACCTCTGCAATGGCGGTTGATGCTTCTTCACGATGGCGAGAGATCTTGTCATGAATCTTTGCAGTGATGTCCGGATCAACACGAGCCATCCTGGGAAATAAGAAAGCCAGCACTTGAAGATCGGCGCCGACGGTGGCTTGCAAGGAGTGAAAACTTGTTTCGGTGGAAATCTGCAAAAAAGACAAGAGGATCGGCAGGCATGACAATTGGCTCGTGGCAAATTTAGATAAAACTCTCAATCAAGCCATCGCGAAACATGTTCACAAACTGACTTTATCAACAAAAAGACCGAATAGTTCCAATGATAGTCTACAAAACAAATGAGAAAATCGGCGTTACTTACAAAACGGATGAAGGATCGGAGACGGTTTGCTGTGGAAAGGAACACGATCGGCAGTGGTGGCAAAAAGTTAAAGATCGGTAAAAACTTGAATTAAGTGGATCGGTCGCCTTCTTTTATCTTGTTCAGAAGCAACAGTTGATTATCGTGGCCGGAGGAGATGATCGGCAGAGAGAGAGGATCGGCGTGGCTGGAAGAGATGATCGGCAGGAGAGAAGATTGGCGTGACTTGATACAACACTTGAAGCAACGAGATGATAGCCCGTCTTGACAACACGCGAGAGAGACGATCGGCAGATTTCAAGATCGGCAGATTTCAGATTGCAAGATCGGCAGATTTCAAGATCGGCTGAAGGTGATGATCACTTGATGATTTTTCGGCGACGGATTAACTTCCAGAATAGACGAGATCGACGGAATCACAGTGACGAGTTGGCTCGGCAGAATAGAAAGATCGGCGATGATGTTCCGGCTCGGCAAAGTTAACAAGATCGGCAGAGGTGGCAAGTCGGCGAGACTTCAAGATCGGCAAGGCTTTGGTACGGTGATCGGCAAGTGAACATGGCGATCGGCAAGTTTTGGTGCGGCGAGGTTTCAAGATCGGCGGTGAGATAATTGGCGGGTGTGAGGTAATAGCAAATCGGCAAGCCTCATTTGTTTATTGAGTTTAGGGTTTGAAGTTTCCTTTTATAACCAAAAATGAGAGTGATGGAGAATCATAAGAGGAAATAAGTATTTGGACATGGGCCTCTTTTGAGAACAAGCCTACAATTTAAACAATATAGGCTTGTTGGGGGCATTGTTGACATCGGCCCAAAATATGACTATCAAGTGATGGGCTGCCAAGAAAGAGAGCATAATGAGCTGTAATGGGACCGGGCCCATATTAGCTATTTTTATTGTCTTTTTATTTTAGTCTTATCAGATTAGGGTTTAATTAAGTGTTTTAGTTTTAATTCGCTTGTTCTTCCTATTATTAGGGGATTTGTCCCTATAAATAGTGATTGCTATCAAATTAATAAAGTCTACACAATTTCATCAAAAAACACAAATCAAAGCTCAGGCTTTTCTATCTTAATCTCCGGATTAAACCCTTAACTTAGGAGTAGTTGGAAATCAATCCCGCTTAGGTTCCTTAACCTCCGGAGCGATACTGATAATTTTAGTTTAGTTTGTTACTATTGTTCTTTTGCGTGACCTGGTTGAAATTCGAGTTTCGATTAAAGCATCAAACCGAAACAGTTCCCATTATCAAATTCAAAGATTTGAGTTTGGAAGTTTTTCCTGCGAACACAAGTACTAGTAAGGATGTGGATATTGCGTGGGACATGCATCTTAACAGTGAGTTTGATTTTCTATTTCAAAGTTATCAAGAAAACGGTACTAAGAGGACAGTCAAAGGGATTACAGTTACAGAACCAATGTATTCCAAGAAAGCCAAGAAACAAGAAAATGAAGCATATTTCGAGAATTTGGAAGCAATTCTCAGAGTGCCTCTGCGTATGAACTTCAAAGAATTCGACGAGAAGATTGGCAGACGCATCATTCAGAATAAGAGATTCGAAGGATTAGAATCCAAGATTTTCGCATTGGTAAATAAGGATGAGCTCAAAGAACTCAAGAACTATGAAAAAGAACCACAGAAATGTTTCCTGGAGTGGGCTAAAGAATTTGACCGATGGGAATACGCCTACGATGATGATGCACAGATTTTCCTTTGGCTAAGAGATCGAGCAATGATCATTGGGTATAATCTATGTTGTGTGCTCGTCAATGTTATGTTTTTCATGTCAGAATGGATGTATGATGAAATGCTGGAGACCTTTCTTGTTTTCCAAACCTCACTCGAATGGGTAGTTAACGATGAAGGCTCAGTGGTTATCCTTAGGGTTCTTGAAATTCTTGAAATAGCCGATAGAGAGTTGAGGAAGAAGAAGAAGAAACAAACCGATAAGATTACGAACAATCTAACTAGAGGAAAACAGGTGATGACAGTGAATAAAGAAAGTTTTGTTGATGGAATTGTTCTTGCATTGCTTAAACAGTTTTTTAGGATGGAACTTGTGTGGAGGGTTTTTTCCCATTAAATTGCCCCTTAAATATGTTATTCCCAAATGGTGTCCCCTTATGGAATCCGCAACTATGACTTGCGGATTCATTATGAATCCGCAAGTCATACTTGCGGATTCAATGACCATCCCTTAATCACATGATTAAGGGTGATTAAGGGATGGTTACCAATCATTGGGAGACAACTTTTGTCTCCTAATGATTGGTGTAATCATTAGGTTAATGATTGGGCATTTAATGTCCAATCATTAACCTAAATTATTTTTAAAAAAAAAAATTCAATAAAAATTTATTTAAATATATACCTAATAATTGAAAATTAAAAAAATATTAAAATTAAATATAAATTTTAATATTTGTAATAAATTAAAAAAGTTATTTTAAAATTCGAAAATTTGTCAATTTTATCCTATTTTGCATTTTTATGTTTTAATTGTACTCTGAAATATTAAATTAACGTTTATGTCATTTGAAAAAAATTTAAAAAAACATTCTCCGCGTCTAGCATATATTAATTGTATGTTTTTAAAATTTATTTAAATTTAGTTAAATTAATTAAGAATTTAAATTAGTGTTAATTTGATTATGGTTTTTAGTTAGTTTTTAAAAATAAAGGACTTACTTGAACTTTTTTGAATAAAAAAGAATTTAATTTCATCTTTAGACTTAGTTAATTGACAACACTTTTCAACGTCGGGGTGAAATTGAAATATTTTTTAAAGGTGAGGGTTTTTTGAGTGATTAGGCCTTTTAAAATTGTTTACAAATTTGGTACAAAATACAACAAAACTAATCACGAAATCGGGCCGATTTTGAACCACCGTGATATTCTGCTCCACCGGGGGAGTTCACAATTTGCCCACCATACCATATCAGAAACGATATATTATGTCGACATTACTAACAATAAATAATTATAACAATTATGACTTTCTAACATTTTTCTAAAAACATATAATTAACTTCAATTTTAACAATTACAGTTCTCTAATATTTTTTAAAAGTTAAATAAAATAAAAAAAATTATAACATTCTCCTAAATTTAACTAATCTCTAACATTTTATTAAAATACAATTAATTTTTATAATTATACTAAATTCTTTAATTTATTACATTTTTCTAAATCATATTAGGTTTAAAAAATTTATCAGCAATTTTTATTTGATATCAATT
This sequence comes from Mercurialis annua, assembly GCF_937616625.2. NCBI lineage: Eukaryota > Viridiplantae > Streptophyta > Magnoliopsida > Malpighiales > Euphorbiaceae > Mercurialis > Mercurialis annua. The sequence continues at coordinate 29,966,075 of NC_065573.1, read as the reverse complement.
TTAACAATCATAATGCCTACCATTTTACCAACATTAAATAATAAATTAATATAATATAAAAATTAGTGTTGATAAAATTATTAATTTATTTCAAATTTTAAAATAATATTATTTTTTTAATTTATTATAAATATTAAAATTTATATTTAATTTTAATATTTTTTAATTTTCAATTATTAGGTAATATTAAAATAGATTTTTATTAAAATTAATTTTTTTTAATAATTTAGGTTAATGATTGGGCATTAAATGCCCAATCATTAACCCAATGATTACACCAATCATTGGGAGACAAAAGTTGTCTCCCAATGATTGGCAACCATCCCTTAATCCCTTAATCACCTGATTAAGGGATGGTCATTGAATCCGCAAGTATGACTTGCGGATTCATAATGAATCCGCAAGTCATACTTGCGGATTCAATAAGGGGGCACCATTTGGGAATAACATATTTAGGGGGCAATTTAATGGGAAAAAACCCCTTGTGTGGATGTATCATGGATTACCAGACTTGAAGGATGGATTAACGGGTGCTATTATTGAATTAATGGACAAGGAAATTCGTGCGTGTGAAGATGAATTAACGGCGGTAGCATCGGATATGGCAGAAATGGAAGCAGATTATATGTTTGGTATATTTGATGCACCAAGTCTCATGGAAAGTGCTGAATGTGTTACAGTGGATGCAACCGTACATCGAGTGTGGGAACAACTTTGGTACTGATGGATTTGTGTTAAAACTCGGATTGTTTTTGCTCTTAGTTTTTGTCTAATTGATTCAATAGAAGATGTGAATCTGTGTTTTGTAATGTGAATGATGTTTGGGTTTTTTCCCAAATAATTGCCCCATAAAAAACTAATTCCCAAATAGTGCCTGCCGCTTGAATCCGCAAGTCATACTTGCGGATTCAAGCAGAAATCTCCTTAATTACAATTAAGGAGACAATTAACTGATTCCCATGTCAGGGGTCAAACTGATTCCCATGCGGGAATCATACCTGTCTGATTCCCATGTGGGAATCAGTTCTGATTCCCGCATTTGATTCCCATGCGGGAATCAGACATATCTGATTTCCACATGGGAATCAGACTAAATGTATCCGCAAGTATGACTTGCGGATACATTTAGATAAATAGCACCCGGGTGAGCTGAAAACAGCACACCCGGATGCTATTCTGCTTATTTTTTTTTTAAATCTTTATTCAATTTTTCGATTTCAAGTACATCCTATAATTTACAAATATCGGAGTTAGGCATTAACAACGGACAGCGTATCGAAGCTAGGCGTTAACGACGGACAGCATATCGGAGCTAGGCGTTAACAACGGATCGAGTGATTAAGGGATTCTGACTTGAATCCGCAAGTCTGACTTGCGGATTCATGGATAAATCCGCAAGTCTGACTTGCGGATTCATGGATAAATCCGCAAGTCTGACTTGCGGATTCATGGATAAATCCGCAAGTCTGACTTGCGGATTCAAGCCAGAGGCACCATTTGGGAATTAGTTTTTTATGGGGCAATTATTTGGAAAAAAAACCCAATGATGTTTTGGGGCTTATGTATGCTGCCAATAAGTGTTTCTAAAAATTGATTCAATATTAATCGAATTAAGTTCAAATTTGAGAACTCCGAGTCAACGGCTGAATTGAGATGAATAACCCAAAATTAAGTTGAACCAAACTGAAAATAGTCGGTTGGTTTTAATTGTAAAATTTTAAATTTTTTAGATGGGTTTGATTTTTAATGTTACAAAAAAAACTTACATATTTATAATTTTTTTTAAATAATAACAATGTCTTGTATTTAAATGTATGATATATTACAATTTTAAATAATTAATTTTTCTTTTAATATTATTTATTAATTAATTTTTTATCTTATTTAATCTGTAAAATTTTAAAAAATTATTTATATACATATATTAAATCAAACCGAACTAAAACGAACCAAATAACGCAAACTTTAATTTTTAATTCAACTTGGTCTTTATTTTCTTCGAAAACCGAATGTTTTAATATATTCATTGCCGAGCCGAACTAAACCGACCGATGCACATCCGTGTCCAGAAATTATCAAGTTGGCGCCTTTATTTCCCTCCAAAAAGATAAATTTGCTTTAAATAAGAAAAAAGTAGAGCTGAAGGTGGTAGTAGTGGTGGATTAGTTAGTTTCCAACTAAAATTTCTGCTCTCTGCTTTCACTCCATCTAATTAGCTGATGCCTCTAAACAAGCGAAGGACCATCTCAAATCCTTCACATCTGGTAATAGACTCTTTAAAATTGTACACTTTTTTTTTAAATCGTCTCTAAATTAGGGTTTGATGTTTGAACGCGAGATTCGCCCAATTAAATAACATTTTCATGTGTTTGATTTTAATTAATACAGTTAGTGTTTGATTTATTTTAGAAATTTATTTATTAATTTTATTTTTTTAAAAAAAAATTGGTAGTTAGTTCTTTAGCAAATGGAAGAAAATTGAGAACAGAATTGATCCAAATAAAGGGTTATCATTTGTTTGGCTAAATTCTACTAGATTTTTTTTTCTTTTAGCTATGATTGGGTTCAAACACGGACAATTTTAAGACGCAAATGAGCTGCACGGCTGCACCTAATCGAATTTGAAGTAAAATTCTAGCTACATGACATTGGAAGTTATAGAGTTTATATATTTTCTGTTTAGATCGATGTGCTCGCTAGGTTGATAAATATTGTTGCGTGATAATCGCAGCCTAACGAAGATCATACTGAAGAAGATATATGGTCAAGGCCAAACTGGCCACCGCAACTGGAGAAGGTCTTGGTGGAGTTGCTGGTCGAGCAAACGAAACTATGTGACGAAGAATGGGAGCATGTGACCCGAAAGTTCAACAATAAGACAGGTCTCAATTATGATAAATTGGAACTGCAGGACCAGCTTGCGCTGCTGCAGAAACGGTATCAAATCCTTAAGCCATTCTATCATGTCTGGCAACACTACTCAGAGGTGCATTACTTGACTGTAATTCTTTTATTAGTTTCTGTTTTCGTATTGTAATTGTGAGTAACGTGTATATATTATTAGAGCTTTTTTTTCAATTTGAATAGAAGCAAGTGTATCTTAGCATTAGTGTGGTTTATTCGTGTTGAGAGTTTAACCAATTTTAGAGTGTTTCTTGAGCATTAAATGTATTTACAATTTGCAGGCACATCCTGAGATTAAGCCTTACGAGAAATGGGGTTGTCCAATATTTGACGAACTATACACAATATTTACAGATCGTGCCTTTAGTGCTGCTGATTTGAGGTCACACAGTAGCCATGCTAATTCACGCTCTAATAAGAATGCTAATCATTTGAAAAGATGCAAAAATTCTGAGTCAATAGGGAAGTCAACGGAAAGGGTGCATGCCACGGAAGATGTGAAAGGGTGCATGCCACGGAAAAGCTCACAGTTGAGCTCGGGGGAAACTAAGATGCCCGAGTCCTATAACCCATATTCTGTGAGCCATTGCGTTACAGTTATGAACCGAATGCAAGGTCTTGACCGCGGCCTGTACTTTGCTGCGATTGATCTGTTTGAAAATGCACGTTGGAGAAAGATATTCATGTCACTAAAAACAGAAAAACGGTTGGCCTGGTTGAAAGCAATGGATCCCAGCGTTTCATGATAGGCGCAGGCCTCAAAGCATGCACTCTACTCACTAATTTTTGTTGATGTGAATTAGTTTTAAAAGAATGTCCTATTTTGCTTTGTAACTAGCATTTCGGTGAGTACGCAGAATATGAACTTTAGCTACATTATCAGTTTAACAATGATCGAACTCAATTAGTAAGTTTTGCACATATTTAATGTAGCCATGCTTAGTTTGGTATTTTATGCATCGATAGTTCCACATGATCGTTTTGTACTTGGCCTATAAATTTTTAATGTGTCTTACCAAGTTACCATCTAACTAATGAAATAACCTCCATCAAAAAAAAGTTCATTAGGGTCCAAATTCAACACCTAACCAGACGTGAAGGTCCAATATGTACATTTAGCCTTGTTTTTACCTTTTCTAACCTCTGTTTTACTTTTACCGAGTAGGTACAATTGAAAATTAGAGTTGGCGCCTTGGCTTCCCTCCTTTATAAATCCAAATTCCAAATTGAGTTTCTAGTTTGTTCAAAATTGAACTCTGATAAAAAAAAAAAAAATCTCATCTTATCCGTTCCAATAGCTATTCGCCATGCCTGAATCAGTATCAAGGAAGCGAAAAACCTTCGTTAATTCTTCCGCTGCGGTAAGCTCAATTTTACACTTCCTGTTCAATTTTGATTTTCTAATTCATCCAATCAGTGCTTAAAATCCTCTGATATGCGTTTTAGGAAATTTAACAGTGTAGATCTTACAGTTTCCAATAATTGACAAACTAATCTAGCAATTAACGATCAATTACTGAATCACACAGCTATTCAATTTCGCTTCAATTTGGTTTGAAAAATTGATTAAATATAGGGTTTCTTCATTATAATTGTTGAATTAATGATCAGGCCAGTCGAGACCAATCAGGAGATGACGTGTGGTCAAGGCCAAACTGGCCACCACGCTTGGAGAAGGTATTTGTAGAATTGCTGATGGATGAGATGAATATCTATGTAGATGTATGTGCTACTGGTTTTAATGAGAAAGCATGGGATCATGTGACTCAAGAATTTAACAAGGAGACAGGTCTCCATTATGATAAGATGGAACTGAAGAAACACCTTGCTCTTTTGAAGAAACGATATCGAATTGTTAAGCCATTGTATGATCACGGTGGTTTCGGTTGGGATTATCGTCGAAAGATGGTTGATGTTGATGATGATGTCTGGAAAGAATACATTGAGGTGCATTGCTTAACTAAAAGTTTTGCTCTTTGTGATTTTATGTTGTAATAGCTTCGATTTCGGAGCTATTTCTCATATCGTGGTGTTTTTCCCCAATGTTGGGAAATAACCCTTTAATTCTCCTTGTGCTGTGTCTTAATGTACATATGTTTTGCAGGTTCATCCTCAGATTAAGCCTTATAGGAAATGGGGATGTCCAATTTATGAAGAGCTATGCACTTTATTTACAAAGCCAATAGCAACTGGAGAGTATGCCATGTCTCCTGCTGAATACGGTTTATACAGTAGCAGTACTAACTCGCGCTCTCAGGCTAATGTGAACGGACGCAACAATGCCCAGTCGGCAGGGCACTCAAGTTCAGGTCCGAACAAGAGAAATGCTAAAGGAGCTACGACGCCAGGAGAAAGTGCATTACCTGTACAATTTCTATCCTACTGCTGATTCTCACTATAAGCATTGTGGACCTCCCTCAGCTGATTCACTCACCTGTATAGCTGGCTTTCTATTTTAGCCATTCACGTGACAATTCTGTTTTCTTGGATCCGTTGCAGTCATCAGCAATTCTTCCAGCTGTCCTTGATTCCTTTTGCAATCATTTTAGATGTAACGGTTTTATTCCTCTTTTGTGTATAAATAGAGGTCCTTCTCCTCTTGTAAATAATATACTGAGTTAATATATTTCAACTCATTATCAGAGTTTTTCTCTCTTAAATATTTTGTTCATGGTATCAGAGCTGTTCTCATCCAATTTGTATCTTAAATGGCTGAAACCACCTACAACCCTAATGGTGATCCTTATCATCTTCAAGGATCTGATCATCCTGGCATGGTGCTTGTCACAGCACCTTTGAATGAGAAAAACTATCTCTCCTGGAGCAGATCAATGAAGATAGCTCTGGGAGCTAAGTTTAAACTTGGTTTTGTTGATGGAAGGCTTCTTATACCTGAAGAAAATAATGATCAGTTTGAATCCTGGACTAGGGCCAACTACATGGTCACCTCCTGGATCTTGAATTCAATATCTAAGGATATTGTGGATGGATTTCTTTACACCACTACTGCAAAGGAGCTTTGGGAAGAGATAGCAGAGAGGTATAGAGAAAGTAATGGTCCTTTGTTGTATCAAATTCAGAGAGAAATAGCTTCCATGAATCAAGGTAATGACTCTGTGGCCAAGTATTATACTCGTCTTAAACGCTTATGGGATGAATTTGCTTGTATCCTGTGTCTTCCTCCCTGCACATGTGGTGCTGCTAAGGCTATTTCTGACTTGTATTCAATGAATAAACTGATGCAATTTCTTATGGGGTTAAATGATTGTTTTGATCACACAAGAAATCAGATCCTGGTGATGGATCCCTTACCTACTGTCAACAAAGCTTACTCCATGCTTCTTAGTGTTGAGAAACAGAGAGAAGTGCATACAAGTTACAATGAAAAACTGGAAGTCACAGGGTTGTTTTCCAAAACTCAGAATTATTTCAAAAAGGATAACACATCCAAAGCTGCAGCCAAAAGGAAGGATAAGGAGAGCAAATTCTGTGATCACTGTAAGACCAAGGGACATGAAAAGGAGACTTGTTTCAAACTCCATGGAGTACCAGATTGGTTCAAGGAACTCAAAGATCAGCAAAAGAAAGGAGGCAACAAGAACATGGTAAATATGGTTGATTCTCCTCTGGACTATGATAGCAGCAATGAATCAAAGGGAGACAAGTCTAGCGATATTGCTAATCTAGTTCAGATTGAATTAATGAAAATCATGAAGGATGGTAATTATGCAAATTTTGCTGCTCTCAACAATTTCTCAGGTAAACCCTCTTTATATGCCTTTGCATTGAGTACTGCTACCACAACTGTCCTTGGTAAGAATTCCTGGATTCTTGATACTGGAGCTACCAACCATATGACTGGTATAAAAGAATTGTTCAATGATTTTAAACCACCTGCAAACTCTATACCTGTATACTTGCCTGATGGATCTGTTAAAAAGGTTACAGGCATAGGGAACATTAACTTATCTGATAGAATGACTCTGCAGCAGGCCCTCTATATTCCCAGTTTCAAATTCAATTTATTATCTGTTCATAAGCTTACTCATTCTGCCAAAATCAAATGTATATTCACGCCTCATGATTGTATTCTGCAGGACCTTCAGACTAAAGAAATTCTGGCCATAGGAAAACCTCTAGGGAGTCTCTACATTCTGGATATTGATAGCTTCAAATGTAAAAAAGAAAGGTCTCAGTCCTCTTTAAATTCTCATGTTTTAAATTGCAATGTTCATACTTCAATCAATGAAAAGAATATTTCTTCTACTCATCTCTGGCACAATAGACTTGGACATTGTCCTGTTAACATTTTTAAACACATTGGTATTTTAAATAATATCAAGTTTCAAAATATTGATGAATGCAGCATTTGTCACAAATCAAAACAACAGAGAACACCTTTTCCTATCAGTACCACAAAAGCTTCGAAATTTTTTGAACTAATTCACCTTGATGTTTGGGGACCTTATAACCAACAAACCATTGAAGGCACAAAATACTTTCTCACCATAGTTGATGATCACTCCAGAGCAACATGGACTTTTCTGATGGCTCATAAAAGCCAAACAATTTCCATTTTTATCAATTTCACAAACATGATCCTTACTCACTTTAACAAACAAATTCAAACTGTGAGGAGTGATAATGGAACTGAATTCACAAATTCTGAATTTCAAAATCATCTTTTAAATAAAGGGATCATACATCAAAGGTCTTGCCCTTACACACCTCAACAAAATGGCATTGTTGAGAGAAAACACAAACATTTGCTACAAGTAGCTAGAGCCTTAATGTTTCAATCTGGATTACCAAAAAAAATTTGGGGAGCTTCCATCCTCATGGCTACCTACATCATAAATAGACTACCAACTGTCATTCTCTCTTGGAAAACTCCCATAGAACTTCTCTTCTCAAAACCACCTGACTATACCAACCTTAAAACCTTTGGTTCTCTATGTTTTGTGACAAATACTCTTCCTCAAAAGGACAAATTTTCAAAAAGCTTTTTCATGCATTTTTATTGGTTACAATTCTGGACAAAAGGCTTACAAAGTTTATGATTTTGAGAAACACAAAATTTTAATGACCAGAGATATAAAGTTTTTTGAACATATTTTTCCTTATAAAAATGGAACTATCAATATCAGAGAATTAGATGATTCTGTCCTTCCTCTTCCTCTCCCTGACATAGACATTCCTGATTCCTTAGGTCCTGCTAATCCTCCCACTTTCCCTCTTCAAATTCATTCTCCAACTCCAGTTTTACCTCCTTCTAAACAAAGTACTAAGACCAAAACAAAACCTTCCTGGATGTCAGATTATATCACCAATTTAGCAGTAGGATCACTTCATAGTACCTCCCTTACTCCACAAACCTTTCCTTACATCTCCACCAACAATCTTGCTTCTGATTACCTTTCCTTTCTAGCCAAAATGTCTCATGTCACTGAACCTCAGTCTTATAGTCAAGCTGTTTCTGACCCTAACTGGATCACAGCTATGAATAATGAGTTATCTGCCTTAGAACAAAATCATACCTGGGAATTAACTACTTTACCTGCAGGAAAGAAAGCAATAGGGTCCAAATGGGTGTACAAGATTAAATTTAATGCTGATGGCTCTGTTGACAGATTTAAAGCAAGACTTGTTGCTAAGGGTTTTAATCAAATTGAAGGAATTGATTATTTTGAGAGTTTTTCTCCAGTTGCTAAAGTAGTTACTGTAAGGATTTTTCTTGCTTTAGCAACTGCAAAAGGTTGGCCCATCCATCATATTGACATTAATAATGCTTTTCTGCATGGCTTTCTTGATGAGGAAGTTTACATGTCACCTCCTCAAGGATACTACAAAGCTCAGCAACATCAAGTTTGTCAGCTTAAAAGATCTCTTTATGGTCTTAAACAAGCCTCCAGGCAATGGAATGTTGAATTTTGTGAGAAAATCACTTTGCTGGGTTTCAAACAGTCTGATCATGATCATTGCTTGTTTATCAAGGGGACTGCATCATGTTTTACTGCCTTACTTCTATATGTAGATGACCTTCTTATAACAGGCACCTCTGAGTCTGATATTGCAGCAGTGAAAAACTACCTTGATGCAGAGTTCTCTATCAAAGATTTGGGACATGCTAAATATTTTCTTGGTCTGGAGATTGCCAGAGGTCCCACTGGCACAATTATCAACCAAAGAAAATATCTGCTTGATATAATCTCAGATACTGGACTCTCTGGGGCAAAACCTGCCAAAGTTCCCTTTCCTAAGGGTCTGAAACTCACTGTTGATATGGGAGAACCTCTACCAGAACCAGATCAGTATAGAAGGTTAATTGGCAGGCTTCTATACCTGAACATCACCAGGCCTGATATTACCTACTCAGTACAGCAGCTCAGTCAATATGTTCACCAACCCTGTCATACACATTGGCAGGTAGCTTTACATTTAGTCAGATACTTAAAGGGTTCTCCTTCTACTGGCTTATTTTACAAAGCTGACTGCTCTCTTGATTTACAAGCCTTCTGTGATGCTGACTGGGGTTCCTGTGTTGACACCAGAAAATCATTAACTGGTTTTTGCATTTTCTTGGGAGATTCCCTCATTTCCTGGAAGACTAAGAAGCAAACCACAGTCTCCAAGTCTTCTGCTGAAGCAGAATACCGCAGTCTTGCTACCACAGTGTGTGAACTCCAATGGATCACTTACATTCTAAAAGATTTTCACATCTCCATCAACACTCCCATTTCTCTCTACTGTGACAATCAAGCTGCCATACATATCACAGCTAATCCGGTCTTTCATGAGCGTACAAAACATTTGGATATTGATTGTCACATAGTAAGAAATCTTTACAAAGCAGGGTTCATCCATCTTCTGCATGTTTCCTCATCCAGTCAAACTGCAGACATCTTCACTAAAGCTCTTTCAGCTCCACAATTCAGCAAGCTACTCTTCAAGTTGGGATTGTATGACATTCATCAATCTCCAACTTGAGGAGGGGCTGTACAATTTCTATCCTACTGCTGATTCTCACTATAAGCATTGTGGACCTCCCTCAGCTGATTCACTCACCTGTATAGCTGGCTTTCTATTTTAGCCATTCACATGACAATTCTGTTTTCTTGGATCCGTTGCAGTCATCAGCAATTCTTCCAGCTGTCCTTGATTCCTTTTGCAATCATTTTAGATGTAACGGTTTTATTCCTCTTTTGTGTATAAATAGAGGTCCTTCTCCTCTTGTAAATAATATACTGAGTAATATATTTCAGCTCATTATCAGAGTTTTTCTCTCTTAAATATTTTGTTCATTACCGATTTCAGGAGGAACTGACTTTGATGATCCATATTCTATAAGCCACTGCATAATGGAAGTAAATCGAATTCAAGGTGTTGATCACCGCCTATATAATGGTGCAGTTGAATTGTTTCGGAATGCCCAATGGAGAAAATTATTCATGTGTTTGAAAAGTGAGAAACGATTGGGTTGGTTGAAAGCAATGCAATCCAGTGTTTGATCATGCCAGTTCAATATGTTTTTTTTTTTTTTTTTGCTGTTCATTTTGGTTTAGAAAAGAAGTTGGATAGTGCAGTTGATATGTTGTTAAACAGTGTTTTGCTGATGAACATTTGGATCAGAAATGAAATATAGTTACATAAATTTCTGCCCTGGAAATATCTAACTTGGGAGGTGGTTCATGATTCGAGTTTCATGTGAAATTGATGTGAATCTGAAATGATAATGCCTAATTGCAATTGATACTATATTCTATTGGGCTAAAATTGATTTTGAGGTGTTGATAAGCTTTTTTAATCTGGCTTGGCTTATTTTATTTCTTTTTCTCATCAACCTTACTAGTTTTTCCTTTTCTTTTGTTACATGTTTGAATACTACAAGTATTTTTTGTCTTGACCATTTTCAGTCTTCAGTTGTTCAACTAGTGGCGTAGCCTCGATAATCTCATTCAACCTCTTACTGAGCCAGCCAACTTCTAGTCGAACTGATTCAAGATCATGCACAGTAAGTAACATGGACTTTAGCTGCTCTTGTGCTATGTTCTTTATTTCTGATGATTGCAGCTTCAGGTAGATGCCGCAAACAATTTCCAAGAAGGACGAACGGCATTGCAGAGAATGCATTGAGCATTTGGCAGCAATATCTCCATGCTCTGACAGAATATTTTCAAGGATAGTCTTGAATTCTTCCTTAACTGTATACTTGAATTTATGTCCGTTCTGATGGACATTATCACCGGAATCAATGGTCTTGGAGGATTTCTGAGAGTGCTCATCCTTCTGATTGAAACAGTCTCGGTCTTGTTCTGAGGATTTCGCTTCTAGTTTCTGATAAAAGCAATTCCAGCATCAAATTTTGATATCAAAATAAGTAAATTGGTAGATAGAGAGTTGTACATTCTGCAAGCGCCTTATGCTATAAGTGTAAATTAGGTTCAAATCGAACCTAATTGATTTTATTTTATTTTTCAAAATCCAACAGAACCGATATATAAGAAATGTAAATATTTTCAAACCAAGCTGAACTAGTCGGTTACTCAGTTTGTTTCGTCCTTTTGGTTCCATATGTACCAAAACTGGACTAAATGTTTTTTACTTTAAACAAAAGTGAAATTTTTGGTTCAGTTTGGTTTGATTTTTGTACATTCCTAATCTCTTATGCTACAATATCATATTTCAAAATTTAGGATTTACCATGCTTTCTAGAAATCTGATCAAGCCATTTAGAGAACTCTTAGCGTCTTTTGTTTTCATCAGCTGACCGGCAACGTCAGCGGGGCTGACTTGAACCTCTTTAATGAGCTTTTCAATGCAAGAAAAGAGACGATGATCCGAAATACCCAAGTAACTGGATGCTAGCTGCTTGAATGTGGAAAATGTGCAATAAGATAAGCAAATGTGCATGTCCATTCGACCAGCTCTTAGCAACGCAGGATCGATTCGATCTTTATAGTTCGTAGTGAAGACGATAATCCGTTCATCTCCACAGCAGGATAATAGGCCATCAATTGCATTCAGAAGTCCTGATAGTGTTACCTTGACATAACAACAGTAAACATATACAGATTAAGAAAATTTCCTTTATAAAGCTCAAACTCCTATTTTTCTTGTTCGGTTACTTGACCGCTGTTGGGGCTCGAACTCGAAATTTACAGTTCTCGTGATGATTTTCCGGTACTTATAAAAAGACTTATTTGTGAGTGTTTAAAATGATTTATTTCATTGCCAAATTTAAATTTCTTAACACTGTTCAATTATATAATCTGTAAAATGACAGATTTTTCATCAATGTCAATTATTAGGTGACAATCCAAGTATAGTTTTATTACCTATAACATATTCTGCACGAAAAATATCCATTGAATTTGTAGCCAAAACAAATATAGATCGACTCCGTTTTATATGGTCAAATTTTGTCTATAATCAATAGGGCTATCAATATTCAAATTCTAGATTTTTCAATAAGCTCCATACCATTTCAAATAATTAATCAACACAAATTCACAAGATGAGACTCGAACTATAATTTTATTATTTTCAAACTAGTCAAATCATTTTCTTTGAAATTTTTCTATAAGAGTCAAGACATAATTATAAGCTATGTAGCACAGAACAAGACAAGGACAAGATGAAACATTATTTTAATGTTTTCTATGTTAAAAATAGATTTTATCATCCGGAACGCCAAGTTTCGGACACGTTTTTTAAATAGAAAACGTCGAATGAAGTTTCCGTGCTACTTAAATTACAGTAAAAAGGAAAAATAAGCAGAAGATGGTTAATTAAAAAACGAACCTGAGGCAGGCGAGAAGAATCAGATGGATGATGATCCTGAGCTTGACGATTATGCAACATAACAGAGCAATCAATATCCTCAACAACAAGAATGGATCGATTGGACATATGAAGCAACAAATTCTCAAGTGCAGAATCAGAAGTAATAGCCGATAAATTCAAACTATAAATATTAAAATTCAAATAATTAGCCATAGCAGCTATCAAACTTGATTTCCCAGTTCCTGGAGGACCATATAGCAAATACCCTCTTTTCCAAACTTTACCAATCTTCTTATAATACTCTTTTCCCTTAATAAAATTATCCACATCATCCATCACTTGTTGCTTCATCTCACCGTCCATCGCCAGAGTCTCAAATGTCATCGGATGGTCCAGCTTTATCCCTTTCGAACTCCACCCATCCCGTCCGCCACGTGTCGTGTAAAATTTCACCACCTTATTCACATCTTGAATTCTCTTCGCCGTTTCAAGAATGTACGGCAGATACTTGTTCTTCACCAACTCGGCGAATCGTTTATGGAATCTGAGCTGATACCACCGTAACTCGAAGTGTAGAGCTGAGTTAACGTCGATGTAGTAACACCACTTCATCGGAACTCCGTCGTAAATATCTGTGATTTCTGAGTTTTTGTCGAGTCCGTAGGTGAGTGTTTTCATGCTCTCGCTCTTGCCGACGACCACCCGCGGAGGCGGAGTTGAGTTGGTGGAGGCGCTGCTGCCGAGATAGGTAGCTAATGCGTTAAAGAGATGATTTGTTGAGCCTTCGTGTGATTCTTTAACGACGACAGTGAGTTCGGAAGAGAAACGGCGGGTGAATTCGAGTATGTAATTGCGGACTTCTGGCGGAACGAAGTCGTTTATGGAGCTACGGAGGATTGCAATTGATGCTAACACTGATAAACTGGAACCCATGGATCTTTAAATTAAATGATATAATTTGGTAGATTGGATTTTTCATAAATCTCTCTTATAGTAATTCTAATACACTGCAGTGTTCTTGTGACAATATTTCACCTTAGATCATGTCTAAGATATAAAAAGTTACTAGTATTCAAAATTATGTGTGGATGATATAAATAACTACTACATTATATAACACTTATAAAAAAGTTGTATGTAATAATTTGTTTAGTTTTGATGTAGGGGAAAACAGACAAAAAGAAATGACTCAGCCGAACATGGTGACTGAAAGATGAGTAGGACTAGCTATTTCCATTCACTTTCGGCTGTAGAAAGGGAATTAAAGTTAGTCTACGTGGCAATTTCTCAGAAACTACATGGACATTGAGGCTGTTCAAATGGACAACACCATTGGAACTTAGGGAGTATTTTTATAACAGTATTTTTGAAAATGTAGTGCTTGAGTTATTTGAAAATGTAGTGTTTAAGTTGAGGTATTCTTTTGAGATAATTATTTATAGTAAAAATAATCATATACTCATGGGGCATACCTTAGCTGTAGTTGACGCAATAATGTTTGAGGTGGACCGACTTTGAAAGATACCCGAAGACTCAAAATATATTTAATAATGTTTATTATATGTATTTTGTAAGAGTTTCTAAATTGAAATGAATTCAATTGATCACGTAAGCGACGAAATATTTTATGACGCGTGAAAATTTGTATTTTTCCCTTGATCTCATGGATACTCCTTACCATTGAAATTGTGTGCTTCGATCGTTGTGTGACCACTTGGCCTTCATTTTTACTTGGGCTTCTTCCCCTTCAACTTAGAGGAAATTACAGCATCTCCATTTCAGTGTCCAATGAAATTATCACAAGCAGAGACGAAGCTAGAATTTTTTTTTAGAGGGGCAAAAAAATTACAATTTTCATTTAAAAATTATTGATGAATCACCAAACTGAATCCGAGCTGTAGTGACCTGCACACCACAAGCAGACAGAGGTCAGAAAGAACTCCGGTGGGGGTCACCGGACGTTCACTCCGACGCTCAAGTAAGATTTTAGGTAGAGGAAGAAGAAGAAGAGAAAAGAGAGTGTTTAGAGTAGAGAAAAAGAAATTACCTAGGGTTTGTCCTTAAACCCTCTATTTATAGTTAGGGTTTAAGGACAAACCTGCCTTGCTGGCAGGCTGTGAGCCCAGTGGTCCCAGAAATCAGTTATGCTGACGTGGTAGAATATCCCTGCGGGAGGCACGGGTTGTTAGGTGTGTCAGAGGGAACATTCCCCACGTACCTGTCAGAAGATCTTCTGTGGTCCCAGGATCTGGTACACGAGTGAGCGCTCTTTGGACGGGACCTCGGAGCCCGGATAACTTGGGAGTCAAGTTATCATAGTTCCCGTATCTGGAGCAGCCCAGAGCTCGAACCAGATGGTCCAATCTTTCGGGCTTAGGAGCTCGGAGCTCGGCTCAGGTCTAAGTCGAGCATACGTCAGAGCTCGGGTAAGATTCTTGGTCCGACCTTATCAGGCATGATTGTCTCGGATGATGTTTGAATTCCCATCGATCCGGTGACCCCCCAAGTCATGCGTTCTGTGGTTTCGAGAAGGTCGGAAATTGTTACCAGGTCGGTGAAATGCTTGACTTAGCGATGTTCGTTCCTGGCGAGGTTGCTTCGCCCCTACTAGATGTGCTACGTTATCACTAGTCCCCCCCCAGTGTGTCGGATATTTATGTCCGAGATGGTAGTGTCATCCGAGTTATTAGGTCACGTGAGTCTGGGCATGCTTGCTTTGTTTTTGGGTGATTTCTGACACCGAGCCTCTTGTCAGGAAGATGGGTGAGCTGATATGGTTATGTGAAAGGACGTGACTGTCGAGTTGTCTCTTCTGACAGCTGGTGGGATGGACTTCCTTGATGGCGGTTGTACTTCTTCTTACACTTGGGCCACGTGTCTAGCAGTTATTGCTGGTGCTGGTTTCTAGGAGTCACGCTTAGTGGGAAGAGAGAGAAAATTTAAGAGGTGCCTTTTGGTTTTCCCTCTCTTTTCTTCCGTTATAAATTTGGTTTTTCAAAACTGAGAGACTTTTCGCTTTTTTTCTCCATTTCTGTTCTCTCTCTGCCTTTGAAGAAAAAGAAACCTGTTCTTGCGAATCACCAGATTTCTGTTCCTTGTCTTCTCCAAGTCTTCGTTTCCTGGTTGCTGAAGCTGCATCTGCTGTGTTTGCCTCTGTTTTCCAGATACTCTCTGTATTTACGATCGTCTTCTCCGGAATTTCTCGTTCCTTTGCACAAGTGAGTGTTTCTGATTTGCTGTTTGTTTCTTGTTTTTCTGGTTTAGATGCATGTTCTTATATTTTGACTGAGTTCTTCCTTGCGTTAGTGTATTTGTTTAGGATTTTCATGTTTCATGCCTTTGTTTCTCTGTGATTTTGTTGTGAGGCATGGATTTCCAGAAATCTGGAGGTTCATGCGTGTTTTTCATGTTCTTGTTTGGGGTGTGGATTTCCAGAAATCTGGAAATTCACGTTCGTTGTCTTCGTGTTTCTGATGGTGTCACCCTCTAAAATTGTCTTTTGATTCGTACTTTTGAGTCTTAGCTAGTTTATTCTTGTTAGTGAAGCTTGTCTCATCCGAGCTGGTTTCTGTGTCTTTAGGTATGTCGGGTGACCCATCAGATCGCGAGGAAGGGGTGGGATATGATGATAATGATCAAGGGACAGCTGAGGCGTCCGTTGAATTTCACGTTGTTCGCTCTAGTCGAGCTAACTTCTCGGAGCCAGAGGAGGTGGGGACCTCCCAACCTCAAGTCTCGAAGAAAGTAAAGGGGAAAAGCACAACCGTGGATGCTGGTGGCCGGCCTGATGATCGTGATATTAAAGCGTCTCGGTGCACGACTGGGTTTTTGGAGGCCGTGAGGGCCACTTTTGGTATCCCGGTGGAGTACCAGCTGTCTGTGATCCCGGAGGGGAAAAAGCTGAACGACGCGCCTCCAAAGGGCACTATTATGCTGACCCTGGAGCATCTCCAGTCCGGGATCCGCTTCCCTATCTCGGAGCAATACAAGCGTTTGAGCAATTATTTCGAGGTGCCGCTATCTCAGATTCATCCGAACGGAGTTCGGCATTATTCTTGCTTCTTGGAGTTGTGTCGGCAGACCGGGGTGGTAGATTCTATGCGACTGTTCTGCTGCTTGTACCTTTTGTCGTTTAAAGATCGGAATCATTTCGCGTACATCCGGCTCCGAGGAGAGAGGAAAGAGGTGGTAGGAGGCTTAGTTACTGGGATAACTGACTCCTTAAGGGATTTCAAAGAGGATTACTTCCAGATCACCCACCCGACTGCCTTTGAGGGGATGGTGACTGCTTGGCAGGACAAGTGTTATAAACCAGATAAATGGTTCCATACCCCTGCCCCTCTGGAACGGGCCGACATTATTAAGCTCCGGGATGCTTCTCCCGTGGCGGACAAAGCTCATGCTGATGATCTTTGTCCGAAGAAGTTTTTTGAATTCTGGAAGAGTTCGGATCCTGGTGCTTGTTTTCTTTGTGCTGTTGTTTATTTATTTATTATTATTATTTTTTATGAACTTGCTTGTTTTTATTTTGATTGTTGTTGGTTGTTTTCTGCAGTGAATAATATTGATGTGGCCAAGCTCGCGAGTAAGAAACGCAAGAGACCGGCAGCCCGAGCTGCCACTCCGGCGCCCCCGTCTGTTCCAAAAGCTGCTGCGGATGCGACCTCGGCTCCGCGGGCTGCGGGTAATCAAGAGGCCTCGACTGCTGGCATTCACGTTATCCCGCTTCGGGTTCAACTGCCCGGAGGGATTGATGTTCCCCCTACTGGAGAACCCGTGGGGGACATTCCGTTCGTGGACCTAGGGTCAGCCGAGACCGTGGTGGGTCCAAGGCGAGCTGAGGAGGTTCCCGAGGAAGGAGCTCCTGGGGGAGGTGGTCCGAGCACTCACCGGCCTAGACGTGAGATCTCGGATCTGCCGGAGATCTCGTCTGATACCAGCACCACCGCCCCCGGTCCTCAGACGATAACGAGGACCAGCTTTGCCGAGTGGGTGAGCCGTCATAACGATGGGGCCCGTCCGTCATTGACCGAGCTGCCCATTGCGGGGGACGTAGCCCGGGTGACCACGCTGCCCATAGACCTGGCCCACTACAAGACGCATAAGCCCGAGAACCTCTTGGCTGCGGTCTCCTCTCTCTGTCTGCAGGTATTTTTCAGTTTGACTAAAATTTTTCTAAGTGTTTTCTTTTATTTATCCTTTAGTCATGTTTTGTTTATGTTGCAGGCTGCGCAGATGTCTTATTTGGCTGATCAAAATGCCAATAAGAGCGAGGTCGACCTTCTTCTGGCCAAGGACCTTCTGCTGTCGGCGAGGTCTAGTCTCCGGGATGCCGAGAAGCGAGCTGTTGAAGCGGAGAAGAAGGCCGCGGAAGGGGCTTCCTTGGTGGCGAATTTAGAAAAACAGCTGAAGGAGTCTGAGGACCGGCGTGCCGAGGACTTGGGCGTCCTGGAGTCTTTGCGAAAGGATGTTGGTCGGCTGGAGACCGAGAAGGCTGCTGACAAAGAAGATTTTTCAAAGCAGCTGGCTAACATAACTAGCCGGAATGAGTTGGCGAGCAAAGGGCTCCGGGACGCCGTGGACGACCAGAAGAAGAAGCTGGAGGAGGCCACCAAGAGGGCCGGGGATGCTGAGGCCAAGGTCGCCGAGTCGGTAGTTCGGGAAGAAGGTCTGTATGAAGACTTCCGAAAAATGCTGTATATCGGGGAGGTCCAGGCCGGGGAGTATATGAGAGGCCGGTTTGGAGCCGATATTGATGTTTCGGACTTCAAACTGGACGTGCTGGAGCTGCACCGCCGAGCTAAGGAGCTGCCCGAAGATTACGACATGCCAGCAGATATCGAAGATTATCTTGCTGATGATCAAGACCAAGGGCCGAACTGATGCAGTGTAATAGTTGAACAATTTTCCTTTTTCTCTGTAAATTTTTGGGATATTGAGCTTCGAGCTCTTTTTTTTTTGTAAGTTTGAATATTTTCTTTTCCTTGAATGAATTTTTTTTTTCTTTGTATATATACATCTTGATCTTTACTTGCCTATGTTTTCTTTGTTATACTCGTGTTATTTCCTTGAATGATGTTTTTGTTTTCTATCTTTGAAAATTTTGGTTAAGTATGTGACAACGCGTTTGCATACTTAATTCGGGCTAGTTTCCGAGCTAGCTCCAGTAGTGCAGACTTTTTCTAGCCTCTTGTTTTTATATGTTGGTTCTTGACTTGGGCGTGGGATTAAAAAATGCTAGGATAGGTTCTTAGTTATTCATAGACCAAGTTTAAGCAATTTTCTCGGCGTGGATAGCCTGTTGTCTGGGGACAACTCGGAGTTGTTATTGCTCGGGGTTGAGAATTGCTTCGTAGTACGCAGGTGGCACCTAGCACACTGGTGGTGTATAGCTCGCGAGTGGCGTACAACCCGTGGATGGCACATAGCCCGTGGATGGCACATAGCCCGGGGATGGCACATAGCCCGTGGATGGCACATAGCCCGTGGATGGCACATAGCCCGTGGATGGCACATAGCCCGGGGATGGCACATAGCCCGTGGATGGCACATAGCCCGTGGATGGCACATAGCCCGTGGATGGCACATAGCCCGTGGATGGCACATAGCCCGTGGATGGCGCATAGCCCGTGGATGGCACATAGCCCGTGGATGGCGCATAGCCCGTGGATGGCACATAGCCCGTGGATGGCGCATAGCCCGTGGATGGCGCATAGCCCGTGGATGGCACATAGCCCGTGGATGGCGCATAGCCCGTGGATGGCACATAGCCCGTGGATGGCACATAGCCCGTGGATGGCACATAGCCCGTGGATGGCACATAGCCCGTGAATTTTTTACCGAGTAGAGTGCTCGGGTTTTTTGGAAAAGACATGAATTCTTTTTAATCTTTTATATTCATTGAGGGGAAAAACTTATGTTTGAGTTTTACAAAAGCCTAACTCAAACATAAGTGAAAAAACCCCTAGGTACCTCGAAAATGAAAGCAAGTAACTACTGATAGTATTTCCGAAGAACCTGGGAGTTCCAAGTTCTCGGGAGCACTCTGCCCGACATGTGAGCTATTTTATAAGCTCCTGCTCGTCCGACCTCAGTGACTCGATAGGGGCCTTCCCAGTTAGGTTCGAGCTTTCCTACTCCCGCGTTTCCCTTAGTAATGTCTGCCCGTCGTAGGACCAGATCGCCAACTTGGAAACTCAAGGGTTTAACTCTCTTGTTATGATACTTAGCCATTCTTTGCTTGTATGCTTCGATTCTTAGCGCTGCCTGCTCTCTTCGCTCTTCCAGCAGGTCTAAGCATAATTTCTGTTCTTCCTCGTTCTTAGCTTCATCAAAGAACTGGACCCTTAGAGTTGGCATCCCGATTTCCACCGGTATCATCGCCTCGCACCCATATGTTAGAGAAAACGGGGTGTCTCCTGTGCCTGCCCTTGGCGTGGTTCTGTAAGCCCATATGACCTTCGGTAGCTCTTCCAGCCACTGTCTATCGAACTCCCCTAGCCTGGCCTTGAGCCCTTTTAGGATCGTCCGGTTGGTTACTTCAGTCATCCCATTGCTCTGCGGGTGAACTACTGACGTGAAGCGCAGGTCAATGTGCAAGTCGCTGCAAAATTCCTTGAAGGCTCGGCAGTTGAACTGCTTTCCGTTATCAGTTACCAACGCTCTGGGTATACCGAAACGACACACAATTTGTCTCCAGAAGAAATCCCGAATCCGAGCTTCCGTGATGGTGCTCACTGCCTCTACCTCGAGCCACTTAGTGAAGTGATCTACTGCCACTATCAAGAATTTTTTCTGCCCCGTGGTTGGCGTGAAAGGCCCCAGGATGTCAATTCCCCACGTTGCAAATGGCCAAGGACTTGTAATAGGACACTGCTCTGTAGTAGGAGCATGTCGGATGTTCTGGTGTCTCTGGCAGTTCTCACACTTCTTTACTATCTCCTCTGCTTGCTTAACCATCAGGGGCCAGTAGTAGCCCTGCAATACTGCTTTCTTGGCCAACATGCGAGGAGCTATGTGTGCCCCGCAAATACCCTCATGTATCTCTCTCAACACATACTCTCCTTCCTCCGCTGTCAAGCATCTCGACCACGGGTGGGTGAATGATTTTCTGTACAAGACTCCGTCGAGGAACGCGTAGTACGGAGCTTGTCGCAAGATTTTGTAAGCTTTATCTCTGTTTTCTGGCAGAGTTCCATCCATCAGGTAGTGGGCTATACCTTGCATCCAGTTTTCCAAAGGCTGAGTTAGAAAAATGGTTTCATAGTTGTCGATACTGGAATGCTTTTGAACAGAGAAATGGACTCCTGGTATCTTTTCGTTCACTGTTGCTGCTTTGGCCAATACATCGGCCTCTTGATTTTCCAAACGAGGAACTTGCTCTATTACCCATTTTCCTCCGAGCTCCTGAATCTTGTTCAAGAAGAACTTGACTCTGTCTACGTATCTCCTCATTTCCGAATCCCGAGCTTCAAAAGTACCCAGAGTTTGACAAACGACTAACTGAGAATCACTCCTTATCGTTACTTGTTCGGCTTTGACCACGTTTACCATTCTCAATCCAATCAACAGAGCCTCATATTCCGCGGCATTGTTGGATGCCGGGAAATCAAATTTTACCGAGCTTCGGAGTGTGACTCCGTGGGGGCCTTTCAAGACTACGCCTGCCCCGGATCCTTCTAGATTTGATGCCCCGTCGACTTCTAACACCCACCGTAGGAGTTGTTCGTCAGGTTCTTCAGGTTGGTCGCTTGCAGTGGTCTCAGCTATGAAATCTGCCAGTACTTGTGCTTTCAGAGCCGGTCTTGGTTCGTACCGGATGTCATATCCTCCCAGCTGGACCGACCAACTGACTAGCCGTCCCGACATTTCTGGCCTCTGCAGCGCCTTTCTCAGAGGTTGGTTCGTACGTACTACAATGATGTGAGCCTCGAAATATCTCCTTAGTTTTTCCGCCGCCACCTTCAATGCCAAAGCAAATTTCTCAATTTTTGGGTATCTGACCTCCGGGCCTTTCAAGACCCTGCTGAGATAATAAACCGGGGTTTGCAGACCCTTATCCTCCTTTACCAGGACTGCCGCTGCTGTTTCGTCATTCACCGAGAGATACAAGTATAAGATTTCCCCAGGCTCAGGTCTACCCAGCACCGGGGGTGTGCTAAGGTAAACCTTCAGCTCTTCAAAAGCTGCGTTACACTCCTCTGTCCACTTGAAATTCTTTGTATTCTTCAGGATTTTGAAAAATGGCAAACATCGTTTGGCCGAGCAACTCATGAATCTGCCCAACGCCGTTACTCTCCCGTTCAACTTTTGTACCTCTTTCACCGAGCTGGGTGCTTTCATGCTCATTACTGCCTCGATTTTCTCCGGGTTGGCCTCAATGCCTTTTTCCGAGATGAGATGCCCTAGAAATTTCCCAGAGCGGACTGCGAAGACACATTTTTCTGGGTTCAGCTTGAGGTTAAAACCCTTCAGCTTTTCAAAAGTTTCTGCCAGATCCGCTGCATGTTCCTCGATCCCTTTAGATTTCACGACTATGTCATCCACATAAACCTCGACATTCTTGCCCAGTTGATCTTTAAAAACATGATTCATGAGTCTTTGATAGGTTGCCCCAGCATTTTTTAGACCAAAAGGCATCTTCTTGTAGCAATAGGTCCCCAGATCCGTTGTGAATGCTGTTTTTTCTTCGTCATCTTTACTCATCGGGATCTGGTGATATCCCTGAGAAGCATCTAAGAAGGCATAGACCGCAAATCCGCACGTCGCGTCCACCAGTTGGTCGATGTTTGGCAGAGGAAAACTGTCCTTTGGGCAGGCATTGTTCAGATCAGTGAAATCTATACAAAGCCTCCATCTACCGTTGGACTTCTTGATCAAGACTACATTAGCCAGCCATTCAGGGTAGTCTACTTTCCTGATGAACCCGGCTTTCAAGAGCTTCTCCACTTCATCTCGGATAGCAATCTGTTTCTCTAGAGAGAAAGTTCTTTTCTTTTGCTTGACAGGCTTGCATTTCGCATCCACATTTAACTTGTGCGAGATGATCTTAGGGTCTACCCCCCCAATATCCTCTGGCTTGTTAGTGAACTCCTCCACGTACTGTTTTATCCGAGCTATGATAGCCTCCCGGTGCTCGTCTGGCCAATCTACCCCCAGCTTTACATACATCTCGGATCCCTCTGTAAGTTCAATCGTTTCTAAGTTTTCTCGGGGTTTCTGAGCTTTTTTCTCTCTGATGAGCAGCTCGGGTGTATCGATGTTCATCGTTTCCACCGTGCTGCCCATAGTGGCCATGTAACATTGCCTAGACAGGGTTTGGTTTCCCCTGATAGTTATGACCTCGTTTTCCACTGGGATTTTCATCATCAAGTAACGAATACTAGTCACTGCACCTGTGCTATACAACATAGGTCTACCAAGAATACCATTATAAGCAAGAGGCATGTCAACTATCATGAACAGTGAACGTACCTTCCGTGTTGGTTCCGCCAGGATTCCCTCTGTTCCGTCCTCCTGAGGTATTTCGATGCCGAGCTCCAGATCCAGCTCGACCATGCCCTCTGGGGTGACCGGAGCTCCCCCCAGCCCCAGGAGAGGAATGTTCACAGGCTTGAGGTCCGTCTTGGATCCTCCCATTGTCAGAAAAACTGGCAGAGTCAACAAGTTAACCGAACTTCCATCGTCCACTAGCAATCGTTTTACCCATTTCGATCCAATGATGGCTGACACGATCAAGGCGTCTTCATGAGGAAAATCTACTCCTTTCGCATCCTCTGGCCCGAAAACAATGTTAGGCCATGGCGACCCAGCAGATACCGACATGACCATCTTTTGCTTTTTCTTTCTGCGCTTGCGACCGTACTCAGATTCTGAGGTTCCCCCTGAGATAGTGTTGATTACTCCCGTGACTTGTGTTTTCTTGGATGGGGATTGGGCTTCCCTACTCCCCCCGGGCTCCGACCTGACCGAGTTGACCCTCGTATTTCCCCGGTCTTGGCCCTCCTTGGCCACAACAAAATGTTGTAATCGCCCCTGGCAGACTAATTTGTCTATCTCGCTTCGCAAACGTCCACATTCCTCCGTTTCGTGGCCATAACCATCATGAAAATCACAGAACTTGGATCGGTCTCCATCTTTCACTAGCCTTGGTGGATAACGAATCTCTTCGTTGTTGTGCTTGATCCAGGACAGAATCTGCTCTCTTGGCGTGTTAAGTGGCACATATTGTCTCGGTACTCCTGCTCGGTCCACATATCCTTCCGTTCCTCCTCCAATACTGAAACTTGGCTTAGGTCCAGGCCCCGTACCCGGCGGACTGGTCTGAACATTGAACGGCTTGTTACCTCTGTACCCCGAAGTTTCGTTCAGAGGTCGGTACCGATCTTGGTTACGGTTAGATCCCTGAGTATTCTGCGTTTTACTGGGAACCGGGCTAGCTGTCCCGTAAGACTTCCTCTGCCTTTCCTCGTCAAGATTGATATAATTCCAAGCCCTGTCCATCAACTCGGTGTAAGTGTCAACCGGGTTGGTGATCAGGCTGTCTCGGAAGACTTGCATGCTGGTGTTATCTTTCATAGCATCGATGGCGGTATCATCGTTCAAATCTTCTATCATGATCGCCTCGGCATTGAACCGAGCAATGTAAGCTTTTAAACTTTCTCCCGGTTTTTGAAAACACTTCTTCAAATCACTGGATCTTTTCTTTCGTTCGATGCTCGGGGCAAAATGGGTTTTGAAAGCCATGGCGAGCTCCCTGAAACTGGTAATAGAGCCCTCCTTGAGGTTCTGGTACCATTTTTGCGCTGCATCACTCAACGTTGAAGGGAAAACTTTGCACACCGTGGCGTCCGAGACACTTTGAACTCCCATGGCAACCTGAAAGCAACTTAAATGAGTCATCGGGTCGGATTTACCGTTATATCTGTCAATGGGCGGATATTTAAACTTATCTGGAAATGGGTCATCCCATATAGCCTTTGACAAAGGGCTAGCAATGCCACAGGTAGTAAAAGGTCGAGACTCTGCCTTGTGCCCTTTATGCCTATCCAGCTCGGCTTGGACCAGACGAGTAACTTCGTCATGCAACGTTTTCTGATGCTGTGACGCTGCACCCGAGCTATGAACACTTTCCGCCCCGTTTCTCCTGACCGGTGGAGCTCCTGCTCTCGCGGTCCGCAGAGGATCTGCCTCCGGGTCTGGGTCTCCCCTCCCCAAACCAGCGTCTCCGCGCTGTGTCCCCGGTGGTAGATTCTCGTCTTGCACCCCCTCCCTTCGAGGAGGAGGAGGATCATTCCGACCTTCGTCTCTCGGAAAAGGGCGATCATGCCGACCTTCGTCTCTCGGCAGATTAGTGTCACGATGATCTTCGCCTCTTGGTGCTTGATGCTCTGTGGGACCCCTAGGTCTGGGTCGTGGGTGATCGCTCCGACCTTCTTCTCTCGGAAGACGACCATCCTGAAACTCAGAAGCTCTGGGCGGTGGGGCCACAGGGGTGGCCGAGGGATTGTAACTTGGGTAGTACTGGGACATGACTGCAAAGTGCATCTGCTGCGCCTGGTGCAGCTGGCGAGCCATGTATTCTAAATATTCTTGAGCTTGTAAGACCGCCGGAGGTATATCCTGCCCAGAAGTTGTTCCCGTTCCCGTAGCCACCAGTGTAGCGTCTATCGGGAAGTTGAGTTGAGTGGGAGACAAGGTATTGTGGAGGAAACTCTGAGGCACGGTGGTTCCTGGGGTTGATAAGTGGGTGTGACTTGGATCTGAAGCAAAAGGGTTCGCCCTTGGATAGTTTTCCGACCCGTGCAAAGGCACAAATCCAGCTCCACTGCCGGAGGCCCTGGATCCTCCCACCTGAGCATTCGCCGGAGGAGTTAAACCAGTGATCACAGAGGTCCGACCACTAGCAGAGACTCCCCCAACCAAGTTAGCGTCGGTAACCGTAGTTCCCAGAGGATCTACCCTGTCCAAAACAGGATCATCAGCCATTGTTTCTTGTCAAGATCTGATCAGCAACGTCAAGAGAACCAGAGTAGAACAGGGGAATACAAAACGACTTCCCACAGACGGCGCCAAGTGATGAATCACCAAACTGAATCCGAGCTGTAGTGACCTGCACACCACAAGCAGACAGAGGTCAGAAAGAACTCCGGTGGGGGTCACCGGACGTTCACTCCGACGCTCAAGTAAGATTTTAGGTAGAGGAAGAAGAAGAAGAGAAAAGAGAGTGTTTAGAGTAGAGAAAAAGAAATTACCTAGGGTTTGTCCTTAAACCCTCTATTTATAGTTAGGGTTTAAGGACAAACCTGCCTTGCTGGCAGGCTGTGAGCCCAGTGGTCCCAGAAATCAGTTATGCTGACGTGGTAGAATATCCCTGCGGGAGGCACGGGTTGTTAGGTGTGTCAGAGGGAACATTCCCCACGTACCTGTCAGAAGATCTTCTGTGGTCCCAGGATCTGGTACACGAGTGAGCGCTCTTTGGACGGGACCTCGGAGCCCGGATAACTTGGGAGTCAAGTTATCATAGTTCCCGTATCTGGAGCAGCCCAGAGCTCGAACCAGATGGTCCAATCTTTCGGGCTTAGGAGCTCGGAGCTCGGCTCAGGTCTAAGTCGAGCATACGTCAGAGCTCGGGTAAGATTCTTGGTCCGACCTTATCAGGCATGATTGTCTCGGATGATGTTTGAATTCCCATCGATCCGGTGACCCCCCAAGTCATGCGTTCTGTGGTTTCGAGAAGGTCGGAAATTGTTACCAGGTCGGTGAAATGCTTGACTTAGCGATGTTCGTTCCTGGCGAGGTTGCTTCGCCCCTACTAGATGTGCTACGTTATCAATTATTATAAAAAATAAAAAAATTTCTAATAAGCTATAACTTAACTGGTATATGCGTTGTGCAGTAAATTGTTACATTGCGAGTTCAATTTCTCCCACAAGTGTTTCCGCATTTTTAATTATAAAAATAAAAAATAAATTTAATTTTATCAATAAAAATAACTGAGTCTAATTCAGTATAAAAATATCAAATATTAGTCGCGAATTTCTACATTTCTTTTTATATATTAATAAGAATTAGATTTAGTTAGGTATAAAAAATATTTTAATGACATAATTAATTTTTTGATTAAATAAATGATCAATTAAATTAAAGAAATTGTATTAGCTAGATTATATAATGCATATGAGTTTTATAGTGGTGAAATTGTGTAGAAAAGTATTACTCTTATAAATTTTCTATCACAAAACTAAATAAAATTTGGATAATTTGGATTTTTGGAGGGGCAAGTGCCACTGCACACCCCTCCTTATCTCCGTCCTTGATCACAAGTTAGCATTTAGGATGAAAAATATATCTCCATTACACTATTTCTTTTTCCCCCTTTGATATACGAAGGCTGTTAAACCCTTACATCAGATAGACTCAGCGATACTTCAATAGCATAAAAAATAAAAAAATACAATAGAAATACTCTTAACCCTATTGCAATTATTTATTTTGAATAGAGATTGATTAGGTATTTCATGCCTAATCATGTACATAACACGATTAGAATGAATTTATGCCTTCGTGGTTCATACCATGTTTTAACTCTTTTTTTTTGAAATGACAGTGTGTTTAACTTAAAGTTTTATAACATTTAACACCATACAAAATAACTGTAATTATCTTTCCATAGAATCCTTCTAACATACACATTCGATAGACATGTTATTTCAATATAATATATTTTTGAAATTGGTGTTCAAAAGGCTAGCCTTGTTTCATTATCTATATATTACGCTAGCCTGTTGAACACCAATTCCAAACTATTTTTTATTAGAAAAGCATGTCTACCAAATGTTCATAAACCATTAAACAAAGCTTTCTCCATATCGAGAGGATGAAATCATGAAAAAAATTAAAAAAGTATATGTCAGAACTCCAAAAAACTCTATTGAATATTGTCAAAAATAACATAGGTATGGTTATTAACAGAATATTAGACCTATTTTTAGTAGAAATTTGTCTTTTTGGTATTTTGATATGTTAGGAGTAAGAGATTCGATTCCTATTGGATAAAAATATAGATAAACATATAATTGCTTCTAAATCAGGAGAAATTCTTGTTTGAACCCAGTTCGCCACGTAGGATTATGAACCCTTCATTAAATACATGACACGTGGCGTAATTAAATACCATAACTAAGAATTATTCTTTTCCAATAGATTGCCGTTTGTATAAGTATTTTACATTGGTTCATTATAGATAATCACACCATTACTTTCTTCATCGTCTATAGAAAATTGATTACAATAGCTTTCTAATTCCATGATAGTTACAGAGTAAAGCTGAGAAAAGAGATTGGCTCTCAAAAATGCACCACCAAATAAAAAAAGACTGAAAAAAAAGACTAAGTAAATTGCTAATCGAGATTCAGATATATCAAAATTATATTAAAAATTAATTAAAAATTTATCAAAAAATAATGTAAAATTATTAAAATATAATACTAGTATCTAAGAGTATCCATCTCTTTATAATTTAAAATTCTTTATTATAGAGGGCATAATCACAAAAAAAAGGTGCTCCATTGGACTCTTTCAATATAGTTTTATTTATTGAGTGTAATTTTTTAAAATTAAAACATTGTAGATTTAATTATTTTTAAATTTTAAATATAGTTTTATTTATTTAAAAAAAAAACAGGGACCTGGGCTTAAGTGAAACTCACGTGTGCATAAGTACATCTCTTAAAGACGGCAACAACCTCTTGACTGTATGGAACAGAAGAACATAATTGTCTGAAATCCGATAGATTTGATTTTGTTTTATGAGAGACAGAACTACTGTGATACCAATAGCTGTGATTAATGGGAGACGGAAGAGAGGGAGATTGGGAGTGCAGTAGCTGTAATAACAGAAACTACGCATTTCGATCATTCTGCAACAGATGCAAACAACCTCGTCTTCTTGTCGATGCCAAAACTCCCGCTCACTCCAAATGGCTCCCTCGTATCGGCGATTGGATCTGCACCGGTTAGCCCCCCCTTCTCTACATTTCTTTAATTCTTTTCCATGTGTTTGTTTACATCATCCTATTGAAAAAATTGTCACTGGCTTGCACCTTAATTTGATCATGTTTGTGAAATTGAATCAAGAACTTGGTACCAATTAGGTTGAGTTGAGTGGTTTGTGTTTTTTTGTAATTTTGATGTGGTTGGTGTGCGTATACCATACATGGGCTTCCTTGGGTGCCTTGCGTTGCGTGTGTGTGGAAATTCGGATCGAATCAATTAGGTTGCACTAACAACAATTATGCATCAAGAGAAAAGTGCAATAAATGTGGTCAGCCGAAGGAGATAGCAGCAATGCCCGCAATTGCAATCACTGGAGCTTCTCTTCCGACTTATACGCATTATTTTTCCAGGGGCCCGGCAGGAGGATCGGAAAGCAAGATGAATGTTCTAAGACAGCCGCTCCTTTTGACTTCAACGAGGTCCGATGGAGGAGATGTCGATAACTATGGACTTTGTTCTCTTTCTTCCTGGCCTTTAGGTGGAAATCAAATTTTGGAACCTTTATATGCAAATCAGCCTCTCTCAGTTGCAAAAGGATGGCGAAATGGGGACTGGATTTGTAATTGCGGTTTCCATAATTATTCTTCACGTGCACAGGTATATTCAAGTTTCCTAAGGTTTCTACAAGTCGGGTTTTTTGCCCATTTGCAGTACATGTTTTTATGTCTGATGTGGTTTTTATCGCAATTGCAGTGTAAAAAGTGCTATGCTTCTATACCTCCAGGTACATTCTTATTCTTGGTTCCATACCATTTGTAATTGGGAAGACTTTTGGCATACAATATTAGTTGATTCTTATCTGTATCTATTGGTTAAAACGGATTAGGATTGTTGTTGCTATTTTGTGTTCATTGCAGCAGCAAAAAATTGTAGTGCTGGTCATTGGCTATGCTATTGCATAACATATTGCAAGCACTTTTGTCGAGTTGTTTGGAATGTGTTCCTTTTACTTAAAACTTACTTTACCATTTTATTTTCCTCTCTATGGTCTAAAGCACTTGGAACAAAGCGACTGGCATCTGAAGATTTTGCCCAGGATTTGGAGAACAAGAGATTGAATTTAGGAAATGTGAGGAACTATCCTTGTAGCTTGCGATGTTTATAACTTGGAAAATTTATGCAAATCCTTGGCTTAATTAAGCTGTAGTTCACTTACATTTTTGTGTGATAGAATGTGCAGATAAATGGACAACAGCAAACATATCCAGGATTCGATCATATATTAGGGACCATTGGGATTCCAAGGTCAGGGATGAATGCTCCCTATCCCAGTCTTGGCTTAGGTGTAGCTCCAAATTGGCAATCACCTATCCAGTTTCCACATCAAGTTACAACACCTGCACTCCTTGGGAAAGGGTGATTGTTTTTTTTTATCCTTATTTCCGAACTTATCAATTTAGAATTGAGGAACATTCTTTTCTAGTCAGACATATATTGCTTTCGGTGATACCATTCCAACCAATATGGAAATCAGATTTATATGTTTATCGTTTTATTACTTTCACACTGTTCATCTTGTATCTTATTTTAACTTCTTTTGCATCCATCTCATTCAATGAGTTCATTGAATAAAGATAATCGTCTATGGTCAATGGGTTTTATTATCTGTTGCCACGATACTGACATGCAGAAACTAGAAATCTGTCCCTTTAATTTAAAACTGAATATAAAACCAGTGAGCTGATGAATCAAAGTATTATAGCTATACAAGTTTAAGTTAATTGTTCACTAAAGGTGATAATATGTAAGAAAGATACTAAATCACTTGCTTGGAGCATGTGGGGATGTGTTAATGGGCACTGGCTTTAGGTATTGCTTTGGTCTTTCATGCTGTATTTAGATCAATGTATAACTATATAAGTAGCTGTATAACATGTATTATGTATGTTGCTGACGGTTGCCGCTTATGATAGTTTAATATATTTTACACATTCATGTGAGCAGAGCAAAGCAATGGCGTAATGGAGATTGGATGTGCACAAACTGCAGCAATCATAACTATGCTTCTCGATCACAGTGCAATAGGTTAGTCTATAATTTAAACCCTACAATTTAGATATAAATCTTTCTAAATTGTCCACTGAAACCTAGCTGTTGTGGAAATTATCTTGTTAACTTTGTTTAATATGCCAATTGCAAGAAATGTAACACTTGTACATTTTGTCAGTCAATGTTATGCCTTATTGTGGGGTTCTTATCTGACCTGTAAAGTCATCTATTACTTGTTACTAATTTTTTTTGTCTTATGAATAAAAGGCTCCTTATTTCCAAATTTGTTTTTTTTTTCTTTACTTCTTGGTTCTTACCATTTCTGGCTGTAAGTTGCTTCATTATGCAGTAATTAATAATGAAACTAAACATGGCACTAGACATGGCATCTCCTGAGATGGATTTCCATTGTGCTTTGTTTATCCAAAATAGTTTATGCAGTCAATTTGGTACATTTTTTTAAGACTTTATGCCTTTAGAATTCTGTGTCATTTTGCTGAATTTTGAAACTTCTACTGTAGGTGCAAGACGTTTAGAGATAGGGTTGTGCAGCCAGTCGATGCTGTATAGCTGTGAGTTGATGTTTAGATTATTGTCCTTGCTGAGGTTTCTTTCATTTTTACCGCAATGTTTGATCTTGAAGAGCTGGAATTCTTTGATACCCATTTCATTTCATCCCATACGTTAATGATTGTAGAAATTAGCAAAATTTTGGTCGTTGAAATACCAAATAATGTACTGAAAGCTTAAATTTTCTTAATATGAATAGAGTTGATGTGAGTCACATACCATTTCGAAGGCATGTTTCTATGTGCTATGTTATTACAGTTATATATTAATATACTGCTTATCTTTGATAATTTATCCATTGAGCGATGGACTTTCTACTCGGCACCACCGGATCATTAAGCTCGAGTTGGATCTGCAGCCAGCCTACTACCAGCTACCAAAGCAAAGAAAAAGCTGGATCGAGACTAGAGGTATTCTAGAAATAGAAGAACATTATGCAATTTAATTTATTTATCAAATACCAAAGACATAATCAGCTATTCGCTGAATCGGTTCTGTGTTTTACTGCCAACCTATGATGCACAGAAACCTTGAGGAAGCTGTGTTTCCTCATTTCAGAAACGTTTCCGTTTTCCGTTTCCCTGCTACATGTCTGCCAATAATAGTTACAGAGAAGTTATGCTATTTGTTGCTTTTGAAATATTGGATTTATGCAATTCTTTGATTATGATGCAATTCACACAAGTCATGCTTGATTTATGAATGTGGTTTCACTATAGATTCAAGACTACAAAAATCTTCAGAAACTAGAAAGCTCTTCATCTTATTTTAATCTTTAGCGTGCAATCCCTGTAATTGTGACTCATGATCCCTTGAAGATGGAGGTAGGTGGTAGAGGAGAAGTATCCAACTGGTAAAGATTAAAAGACGGGCCGACGAATCGGAACAATATCCAACCTCCAATCACAATGAAAATAGAAGCATAAGCAAACTTATTAAGCCAAAAAAGCAAACCCTTTTCTCCCACGTAAACCTCAATTGCCTTCTCTGTAAGACTCATATCTTCCCACTTCTTTGGAGGTTGTGCTGCTTTCGCTGATTGTCCGCTGCTAACACCACCTTCGCCGCTCTGCTGTTTGTTCCTCTTCTTCGAGCGTCGTCTGAATCTTATCTCCCCCGTCTCAGGTGGTCTAATAGTCGGTGGAGCTGGCTGTGGAGTGTCTTCACTGCCTTCAATGCCATTGGTAGAATTTAATCTCGGAAATCGCCTCCGGTGAAGTTTGAAGATCTGAGTCTGTGGTGGTGTCTTTATGGTTGAAGGATTTGTGTGGATATGAATGTTTGATGGGAGTGATTTAGAAGTAAGAAATTGAAGAACTTTGGTATCCATTTTTCTCTTTTTCTTTCTGTAGTGACAGAAGGAGCAATTCTTTGGCTAAGGTTATCCTTTTTATCCTGGATGGGTATTTGCTAAATAGAGCAGCATATAGATATATTTGTTAAATGATGACCTATCATTTGTTGCCATGTCATTCAATCAAAATTTTCAAAGGAATCAATTTGATGAGATCTCTGGATTAAAAAAAAAAAATTGTTGAGATCTAAATTTGGGCCTGATGGATCCCAGGACCTTGAAGAAGTTCAGGCTGCACCAGCTTACATATATATATTTCTTGGGGAAATTGCTTTTTTTTTATTGATAAAACTACTCTAAATTAGGTGTTAGCTGGAATTAATTAGTGTGAGAATTTATTTTTAAAATTAGACGAAATAACTGTATGTGGAAATTGGAAAGTCAGGGTCAAACTCCTGACCTCTGGATGTACAAAGTACTGGGGGAAATCTTTGCATGTCTTTTTGTTAAACTTGGACACCAAGTTTAAGTTCAAAGATTAACTTGGACACCAATGACTTCTTGCGGTGATTTTTCTTGATTAAGAATTTGTATTATGTATAAAGCCGACGTGTTAAAAAGCTGAATATATATATACATACATACATATATTGTATTTTTTTAACATGACATCATATAATATCTTATAAGTGAAAGTTTAAATAAATTATTATAAATTTAATTTAATAAATTAATTAATTTGATTGAAATTCTCTGATTTCTCGAATATAATTTATTAATAGCAATATTTTAGGATATTTATTTTTTCTTCTTTGGGCACTTGTTCTTTATTTTTGGGCACCTGTTTTTTTTAATCTTTAGACATTTTTTTTATACTTTTATATTTTTTGAACCAATAAAGGTTCATTTTGATCCTCCAATTTGATATAAAATATTCAAAAAATCAAAGTTTGTGGCTCTGAAAAAAAAAACTTTTAACTTGTTAATTTAGGTCAGTTACACCCTAATTTTCCATCAATTTGATGCTAGTTTTGATTATCAAAGGTCGTAACTTACTTAAAACTGGTAAATTATATATATTTAAAAAAAAAACACGGATTTATTAATTGTATATTTCAAGATTGAATATCGGAATGAACCTTTTAAATTTTTAAACATTTCTTTTTTATAATTTTGACCACTAAAATATTAAAAAAATGTAATCTAATATATGATTTACTAATTAGATTTTTAATATAAAAATATAGTATTGATTACTAAAAATCAATTTAAAATACGTATTTTCTAAAGGTATAATATTAATACTTATCAAAAAAAGAAGTTGAAATAATAATTTTGAAAAATAAAAGTGAAGATCTAGAAACACTCCTAAGTCCTAATAATTTTTGGAAAAAATCAGATACCGTTATTTGTTAATTGTTAGTGTAAATTTTACTTAATTTTTTCAACTCCCCTTAACCCCAATATGATGTTTCATTTATCTAAAAAAATTTTACTTAATTTTTTTAGCAATAAGCTATTAATTTGTCAAAAGTACCCACGTATAATTTTTAGAATTACATTTCACCCGTTACCTTTATATTAAATCACAGAATTCGCATTCTTCCCATAAATAAAGTTTATGTATTTTTCTGGTCGTCTTATTAAAACTACTACAACAACCAAAAAAAACCTATCTTTTCTCTCTGTATTTCATAGTTAGAAACCTAGTCATGAGCGATCCGATTCGAGTCCGAAAGGACGATCCTTTCCTTCTTCAATATCCGCCATCTGATCTTCGAATTGCATCGGAGTTTCTCACCACATGGCTCCCTTTCCTCTCCAGAGATCTCTGTCAGCACTGCTCTCAAATTCTCGCCAATCGCATCCGCTCCCTCGACAATGGTACTTAAAAATTTACAAACTTTGACCGTAATTTTCATGTTTAATTTCTGGGTTTTGTTCTCGTTTTTGTTTGAATTTCTGGGCTTGTTTTTGTTTGAATTTCTGGGCTTGTTTTAATTTATTTTATGCTTAATAATTAGAATTTTGGTGTTTCTGTTTGTGAATTGTTTTTGTAGAATTTGATGCTGATAAAAGTTTAATGCCTGTCACTCCGAATAATGTTGATTCACATGGGTATTGTTGTGATGATAATTGTGATAATAATTCAACTGCAAGTTATAAAGATGGTGATGGAGATGGTGAGGGCGAAGCGGACGATACAAATTCATTGGGTAGTTGGAAAGATGGAGCTAACGGGTGGTCTGAGTCTGTTTCGGAACCTTCTACAAGTGGAATACTTGGTGCAGCCCCTTCAGTTCAAAGTCCTAACCAACGAGTGTCTTGGGCGGACATGGCTCAGGAAGATGAACTTGAGGAGGAAGAGGATGGAGAGGAGGAACAGCGAGGGTTGAATAAGAATGCGGTAAATCTAAATGCTTCATCTGGGGATATGAAAATGTCGAAAGTCGAGAAGCCCAAGTTGTCGAGAGAACAAAGAGAGGCAATAAGGTTTAAGAGTGTGAAGCGTAAGAAGGATTTTATTTGCTTGGAGAGGGTTAAAGGGAAGTTTGTTAATGTCCTCGAGGGACTTGAACTTCACACGGGTGTTTTCAGTGCCGTGGAGCAGAATAGGATAGTGAATTATGTTTATGAACTTGAGGAGAAGGGGAAAAGAGGCGAACTTAAAGGTTAGTTTCCTTGTGCCCTAATTTTCCCGTTATTTTTTTATTGATATGAAATTGTCTAGTACTGATTATTGAAGAAACATATAGGGAAGGTAATCTACAAGAACACTTTTTCTCCTCTGCTTTCTGTTATTAATTTGCTGATTAAATGTATGAGTTTTTTCCTGAGTTTAGCTAACATTATTGAATTCGAGGCCATATGAAAAACCAAATTAGCATTTGAATGTAAATTTACCTGCCATAAGCTTCTAGTTTCATGCAAAACTCTTGTTATGTGGTAGGTTACCTTTTCGATGTTGGTTGTTAATGTGTATTACAGAAAATTACAATGCTCTTTTTGTGTAATTATCTTCATTTTCCCTACGTATGATAACAATCCTTCCCTAAGCTTTAGGTGTTAGCAGTTCTATACTTTTTTGTATTGTTTTCCGATGCTTTTTCACCAAAAGGTTAGTAGGATGTTTG
Source organism: Mercurialis annua (assembly GCF_937616625.2). Classification (NCBI taxonomy): domain Eukaryota; kingdom Viridiplantae; phylum Streptophyta; class Magnoliopsida; order Malpighiales; family Euphorbiaceae; genus Mercurialis; species Mercurialis annua. Next base: position 29,930,345 of record NC_065573.1, on the reverse strand, counting down.
ATAAAGAGCTGAGAGAGCCATTTCGTTACTCTGTGTTCAAATTGACGCAATTATGCAAATTGCAAGATTGCTATATGGGTTTTTCTGCATATCATTGCTTGATGTCCAACAACTGGTACATAGTTAAACAGTCAAGTGCATATGCAGCTGCAATCTTATTAGATTTACTTGTTTTCCTGCCCAGTGATAAGCTGCTGATATATCTGTCATTTTTTTTCCACAGAAAGAACGTTTACAGCCCCGCAAAAGTGGATGAGAGGCAAAGGACGTGTAACTATTCAGTTTGGCTGTTGTTACAACTATGCAACAGTAAGTGTTGATTGGCGTTTTTGATTCTGTACTAAATGTTATGATCTGATTTGATACGTGATGTATGATGTGTATTATGTTTGAATTAAGCTACAATCTTAAAATTCTTTGGCAGGATAAAATTGGTAACCCTCCCGGCATTCTCCAGAATGAAACTGTAGATCCTATTCCCGACCTTTTCAAAGTGATTATTAGACGGCTGGTCAAATGGCACGTTCTCCCTCCAACCTGTGTACCGGATAGTTGCATTGTTAATATATACGACGAAGGAGACTGCATACCTCCTCATATTGACAATCATGATTTTCTTAGACCTTTCTGCACAGTTTCCTTTGTTAGTGAGTGCAATATACTATTTGGTACTAACTTGAAGATTTTGGGTGCCGGTGAGTTTGACGGATCAATTGCAGTCCCCTTGCCTGTTGGGTAAGTGTATATGCAATGCTTTACATGAACGTAATAACCCTTAGCTTTTATTTTTTTCCCTCTCTTCTTTAGTATTTATTCTGCATGTTACCATTGTTAGTTGGTATTTGCTTATAGCCCATTCTTGATGTTATATAACAAAATTCTTAATGTTTCAATTTTGGTCCTGCCAGATCTGTACTTGTCATAAATGGGAATGCAGCTGACGTGTCTAAGCACTGTGTGCCATCAGTTCCTATGAAGAGGTACAACTTTTGAACTTTTTTTTATTGTTGGATTGTGATTAGGGGTTTGCAATTGGTTCAAACTGAACCGAATTGAATTGTCATTTTGATATTTCCAAAACGAACAGAATGGATTTTGTAAGATTTTTAATTTTGTCAAATCAAACCGAACCAAATGGGAACTTCAAGTCTTCAACTTTTTTACTCCCATCACCTAACCAAACTGATAAATCTAAACCGAACCAAACTGAACCTACGGTTGTTCAGTTTGGTTCAGTTTTTGCACACCTCTAACTGTGATATATTCTTTTGATGACTATTGTGAACTTTTTTTTTTGTTGAGAATATGACTATTGTGAACTTAAATTTTCCCTTCTTTTATTCTCATAGGATATCCATTACATTTAGAAAAATGGACGAAACAAAACGGCCTAATAACTTTGTTCCAGAACCTGATTTACAAGGGATTGAACCATTACCATATGAATCAGACAAAACAAAGAGGTTAAATTCTCCCAAGTCAGACCCTCAAAGAAGAAGGCAGTCGATTGAACGGGAGGGCGTGGAAGCAAGAGGATTGAGAGAGAATGGTTCCCAATCAGAACGTCGCTACTCGAGTTGGAATAAAAGAGGATCCGCCAATAAGCAGAGAATAAGGTGATGAATGAGATCAAATGGTTGTGGTTTACATTGTTTTTGGCTTGCTGGTCTGTTTATTCCAGCTTCTGAAAGAGCTGAAAAGAAATGGCATGTGAGCATACATATTATTCCAACATTCAAGTGTATCATATTTTAGTTTGATTCTTCTTGCTTGAGTAATTTCTACTACTGGTTTATGCCTACAACAGAGAGCTATAAGCGTTTGTTATTAGTTACTATTAACAGCTTGCTTGGTTGGGGTAACTATATCAGGAAAGCAATTTTTTGTTATTTTGGTCTGGTCTGGTTTGTTTTGTGTATTCTATTCTTTTGGAAAGTTGAGACTAAAGAAATAACTTTTTAGATTGTTCTAGGTAAGTTTTACCTATGTTAAATGAATAGTTAAAATTACTAATGTACTTATATTTAATTATTTTGATTGCTGAATGAGAATAATATAGTCTTTCATTTTTAGTAAATTAAATTTAAAAATTTATCTATAAAACAGATTAAATAAAGTTATTTACTATTCAAGTAACAATTACAAAAAGTATGATCTAAACTAGGAATTAAGCCTAAATTATTTACTACTTTACAGAAACTTTTACTTTCTTAATTTAGTTACACTCATCTATCCAGTAGTCACTTTAAAGTTTAGATATATAATTGTAAAATATTATACTCTCTCTGTCCCAAAACAATAGTCTCTTTTTTTCTTTTCTTTTTTGTTCCAAATAGTTGTCCATATTCGTGCAAATCACAATTTAAAATGTTAATTTTTCTATTTTTCTTGCCCTTTTTTATTGTCCGAGATAGTTGTCCACATTAATAGTTTTTTTTGTTCAATAAATCTCATTGTTTTGGAGTTTATCTCGTGTTTAAATAATTTTTTTTGTGGTGTTATTTTCGTTTGGCATGTCTGTTTTTTAGATTAATATTCAATGATTTTTAGTGACTGTTCGGGCTTATATTCAAGTTTTGTTAATCCAAAAAATCTAGATGTGTTATGATCTATTCCTTTAGGATTTCATTGAAGATAATGATAAAAAAATGCCAGTATTCAATGGATTGACCGGATTGTCGGTATAATCGGACGAGTGAGAGATCCTCGCATTAACGGAACTTTGTTAATCGCTGAGAGCAAAAGAAAATAGGCACTTTTGCCAAGAACCATGTTCTTGATTTTTTTTTCTTTTCGATTAAATTTATTTATTTGTTTATTTTTGAATGTTTACAATTTAAAAGATCATATAATTAGAATTTGTTATATGACTTTTATTACTTTGTGTTTTAATAGTTGTCTATAAATTTATTAATATTTTTTATTCATAACACTTCAATTTCTTCATATTATATCAAATTAAAAGAAAGCAGAAATTGAAACCATTGCAAGTGTAGATTTGGATAAAATATTGTTTAAATTCTAGAAGTTGGAAAAACAGCTAATTGCATACATAAATATCGTCACTGGCCAGTGGCCACAATTTTGCAACTTACATCAACTAGAAATTTTATTTTATTTTTTATTTTTGATATGATAAGGGTGTAGTTATAAAATTAGAAAGTAGTTAGAGAATGAACAGAAAGCTAGCAGTAAACTCCACAAGCCACACTAATACCAAAATTGATAAATAATTATTTATCTCTGGTATACACTAATAACTGTTTACATAAAATCGGCTTAATAATTTTAAAAATTAGAAATTAAATATATGTTTTTTAAATCTTATCAATTATTGCATGAATAAATTATTTTATTTCAAATTATAGTGAAATCAACTCAACTGAATCAATTAAGTACAATTTTATTCATGTGATAGTGATTAAATGTTTGTTAATAATAAATCTATCTAATTAAATTAAAAAAATACAATCATTTAGTGGCAGCTATGTGAGCAAAAGTAAGTTCATACTAATCTCATTGGACATATTTAACTACAATTAAAATAAAAAAATCAAATTAGATTATAATTAGTAAAAGTGAATTATTTTGATTAAAATTGACAAAATTTTAAATTTTTTGGGATCATATAGCATGCTTAATCATCTAAAAATATTTTATTTATATCTAAAATCTTCTTAGATTGTTAATTTTATTTTATTTCTATTTTTCAGTTTTGATAGTACCCATTTTTTCACTTGAAAAATATTTTTGAATATGTCCTTTACACATAATCTCAAACACAATAAAATATATTTTTTCAGAGTGGAAAATTCAATTTGAAAAATGGACATAGTTAAAATTAAAAAATAAAAAATAAAGTAAAAATTGCCGACTTTAAACTTTAAAACATACATAAAACAATAAAAATATATGATATTTTGAGATAATTAAACCTAAACAAGCAAGTTATATTGGGGGATGGTAATCATTCAATTGCTTGGTATGTACACAATAAGAAAAGAAAATCCCAACGCACAAGCTTCACTTGAATCACTTGTAGAAAAGTGCAAAATTTTTTATTGTGCAAGGTACGTAATGATGATTTTTAATTCTTGATAGGGTGCCAGATTGTCCAGTGCCATTAGATTTTCATATGAACAAATTTCATATGAAATAGTTAAAGAAAATTAAATAATTTATAAACATAAATCAACAGTACTTACTCTATGATAATAATGAAGTAAAGCATTGGTTAATTATTTGGCTACATTAGTCTATAATTACCTTTGCAATTTAGAATTAAAAAAATATTCTTTTAATCTGTATCATTTTAATTAGATAGACAATTAAAAAGACAAATATTTCGTCTGTCCCAAATTAATAGGCTACTAAATTATAAGTCGTTTTCTAATTTGATTTTATTATTTATAAAAAAATCATCAAATACACCAACAAAAAAATTAGTCACTGATATATTATTTATATTTTTAAAAATTATAAAAGGATAAAAATAGAAAACTAGTCGAAATAACAAACATTAACTAAGCCTCGTGATTTAAATAATACCCTTTTCTAGCCACCTTCTCTTCTCTTTTCTCTTTAACAAGCACTAACCGCTTAGAGCTTTTTTTTTATCTTTTTCTTCGGCAGCCGTCAATGGCTTAATTTTCTATTGACGGTAGCCACCCCTTTTGTTTATGTTATTTTAATGTCATAGAACATACTAAATAGCCAATTCTTTTTCATTTTTCTGACGGATTAAAATTTATCACGAAGCGCAATTCAATTATCAAGAAGCGACGATAGATTGAAGATCTTTCAGTATCAAAATGGATTCGTCTATGAGCTATACTAGTTTTATTTATTTTCTATTGTTTGTCTTTTTTATGAATGTTTTACTTTGTCCTTTTTTTATGAAGGTTTGTTGTCCTTTCTCTGTGAAAGGTTTGTTGTCTCCTTTTTAGAGGAGTTGTTGTCTCTTTTTTTAGAAGGAGTTATATCAATTGTTGATTGAATCGGATGCTGTGAGCAGTGGCGGAACCAGAAATTTTTTCCAGCCCGGGCTAATTAATATGTAAATATAAATAATTTAAACATAAATATGCACATGTTTATAATTTTAAAATAATTTCAATACAAATTATTTCGCTTCAATTGGAATAAAAAAATAAAAGAGTATAAATTTGCTTAAATCAAAGGGGCTAGATGAAACTTTATTGATTAGCAAAAAGTGATGAATTTTAGTAGATATTAGTAAAATAATGAAAAAATAAGAATGATGTAAGAAATAGAGAATCGATCCTGGGACATTATGACAAGAAATAAACTCTCCACCATTGAACCAAAGTACTTGCTGCTACTTATTATTACACAAATATATACATAACATATTCCAGCCCGTCCTAAAGCACACCCAAGCCTGAACGTGGTTCCGCCACTGGCTGTGAGTTTGCGGGTGTTTGAAGAAGTTTGAACGAAGAGTGATTGAAGATTGCACTTAATTTGCGAAACAGTTAGTAATTTATTTTTATTTTCGTAAGTAAGGTCTGCGAATCAGTCAGCATGTTGTCTGTTCCATGTCAGGTCATCGAGTTTAGTTTTCAAATTATCCCGAATTTCTTACAAATGTAACTGTTTCATATTCAATTTAATGAGATCCGATGAATTCAAAAAAAAAATTCTCAAAAAGAAAACTAAGTTAATTATATATTTTTTAATTATCGTATTCATTAAAATGGCCTATAATTTTGAGACGGGCGGAGTGTAAAATAATGAAAGAATAGGCATAGAAAAAGAAAATAGAGAAAAAGGATGAGGGTAGGGTTTGATGTATATAGTGAGGAAAGAGACGGAAGAGGTTAAGAGATATGGAAATGATGTTTTAGAGATATGGAAATAAGAATTATGATTACCCCAAAGAATACCAATTCTAATCCTTTTTCTCTTTCTCTATGACCTAAGCATTTTGGATAACAGACACATTTTTAGCCTTTTTTAGCCCTTCTCCATACAATTACACTCACAATTACAAATCTTCCTCGTCTTATTATTATTGTGTAAATCTAAATTTGGGCAATGAATTGAATTGCATAGTACCCAAAACATACCTTGCACCTTACTTTTTGCTTGATCATTGAGGTATAATTAGAAAGTGTTCAATAATTTGCTTACATTCATATATATGATCATTGAGGTATAATGCCATTCATTTATTAAACTTCTTCCGAGAGTTATTCACAAATTTTTTTATTTCATAAAATAACTTGCACCTTACTTTTTTTTTTCTTTAGTAACCTTTTAATTTGGCCATCGTTTTTTATTTTATTGATTCGGCGGTGGACTATTTTCTTCGTTATGTTAATATCAAATGTGAAGGAAATTAAGAAGCATGGTTTATATAGAATAACAAGTGTAATGAAAATTTCACATTAAAACAAAATGAGTTGAATGAAGGGTTAACCTATTTTAAGGTCCATATACTTTCTATTTTTTCTTTTACTTCGACCTTAAATGTGGATTTTTTTATTTTATCTATGTACATACGAAAACAGTTTTATAAAATCTTTCTATTTCTTTATTTAATTCTTGTGTTTTCAAAACTAATTTTATTTGGTCCCTAGCACTTTCACACTTTTATTAACAAAATAACTTTATAAAATTGTTTTCAAAAGTATAAAGATCATGTAAAAGAAAATTTTAAAAGAAAATTTTTAAAAAAAAGTACAGAAACCTTAGGATAGGTTTTGCTTTGAATAAATAACATTATATATGTTAAAATTTGAGTTGAATGTAGTTTTTGATGAGTTATGATTATGACTTCCTTTCTAGACTCATAAATATATATTCTATACGTATTCCTACTAGTCTCAACAATTAGTAAGAGTTAGCCATATCGAAATGGCTACGGTTGGAAGTCGAGTTTTCAACAAAATTGAGTTGTTCAATTTGAAAGAAGGGCAATGACTAAAAAACCGAACCATACTAGCCAGTTCAACTGAGAATTAGCCAATCGTTTAATAGATATGTAAAATTGAAAATCTAGTCCAACCGAATTAGACCGGATTGTACCGATTGATCCAGATGGAACCATCCGTATGAACCGGTTAGATAAATAAACTAATTCAATCATATATCTACAATCCGAAAAATGGTAATCGAAGTCATTTTGAAATGAGCACAATTGGAGTTGATTTCCGAACGAAATGGAACGATTAATATGAACAAATTTCACACTTGATATTGAACATTTTGGATATTATGATGATCATAACATGATCACAACTTAAGGAAATGCTAATCACGTTAGTTAATTTGTGTTATAATAGCAAAACAAAAAGAACTTATTGAAAAGACTAATGAAATGAGCAGAAAATGTACATAAAATGGTATTCCCACGGGAGAAAAGAAAGGAACAGAAGCCGATGCAAAAATGGATGATAAAATCTGATGATGGAACTCACAAACCAAAAACAAAATTTGTGAAAAGTTGAGCTTTGAGTGAGACGGAAAATCAGAGTGAAAGAAAGATTATAACTGTCAGACTTTTTGTTAGAAAAAAAGGAATGAGACTGTTGCAACTTGAATTCAAGGAGATCCAATATTACTTTTTCCACATTATATTTTATTTATTTATTTTATGTTCTTTAATAAGCAGAACAAATAGTAATATTTATAAATAATATTAGTTTATGGGACAACATAAAATTCACACAAGAAGAGTATTAAAAAAAAGAGAGAAGTAATTGTAGCTATGTCTAATTATAAAGACTCTATTGTGCTGTGTAATATTCCTAAGTTTTAGGGCGGAATTAAGAGAGGATAGAGTGAATCGTCCTTTATTTAACAGTCAGTCATCACCCATTTTTCATTGTGTTTTTATGTTTTTTTCAACTATTTTAATATTCTAATTTTTTTTTATTGTCACCAGTTTCTTTTAATCTTGGCTTTTATTTAGATTTCTAATTTACTGTATTTAATTTAATATAAAAAATCTTGACAATCATATTAATTTAAAATCAAGCTATGAACGATCTGTTTATCCTTTTTTAAGATGAACAGATCTGTAAGGGATGATTCATCCCTTGAGGAGACAGCAGGCTGCGAAGTTTTGGTCGATAGGACAGTGGCAGCGGTTTCCAATTGGAATTAGCTTTAGGTTTATTTAGTGTTAAATAGGGTTTTAATTATGTTTAATTAGTTTTAAATTAGATTAATTAAATTTAAAATTTGTAATTAGTTATAATTCCATTCTCTTTTTTGTGTTAGAATGGCCTTTTTGATACGAAAACGCAATTTGTGAGTTAATGTGACCCAAAAGTCTCCAAAATGACTCATTTGATTTTTCACGCCAAATTTAGGGGGTGAATTGATCTTTTGTTCATTTGTTTACTAATAAGCACACAATTCATTGAGAAGTTTAAATTATGAGTAGAGGGTAGGGTGTAAATTAATAAGCTATAAGTGAGCTCATGTAAATAATTATAAGGTCATGAACAAGTACAAGACAGTTATTGTGGTGAGATAAGAAAATTGAATTCAAAAAATTGCCTTGTAAAGTATGAGTGAGATAGAACTTTCTGTAGTGAAAATGTGGCCCATTCTCCATAAGAGTAATAGAGATGACATAACATTTGATGCACTCTCGATAGTTAATATTTGATGGTGAAGATTTCAGTTTGTTTTAGGGAAAAAACCCTATAAAAAATGATACAAGCTATTGTTGATGGTCTTCTTCTATGTAAAACTCATATTTTTTACCAATTCATCTTTTAAATGCATTTACTTTTGGGAAGCGTGAGACACAGCCTATAAAGGACTACTTGCAGACTTATGGTGATGGTGAAATTGAGGTTAATTTTCATAAAAATTCAGTTGGTATCCAGTTTTTTAGTTTCTATATGAGTAATTATTGACCTAAATTGCTATATTAATCTTCCGTAGACGTAAAAATCAAAATTCAATTATGAAAATGTGACAAATTAAATATTTTGTAAAAAGCTTATAGTTCATAAATGTATTAATCATGACGTTATAATAGAAATGCTAAAATGCAAATCGGCAAAATAATGTAAACACGCTATGTTTTTTCATAAAATACAGGTTCCATGTAAATATAACTAAAATTCTAGAATTTCAGAAATATTTTTTAAAATAGAAATGGATGCCACAATGTAGGATTCCTTAAATTTTATGCAAAATAAACCCTCTTTATCTGGAGAACAAAATCCTTTTACATCGCCCATGCTAGAATAAAATCATCTTATTGATGATTAATATAGTGAATAAAACTAGTACTAAATGTGCATAGACCAAACCCTAATTCCTAGGATTTGTACAAGTAATTGTAGGTTCTTATAAAATCATGAATTAATTGAGTGTTTTGTACCATTTGTTGTAGGACATCAATTAGCCTATAGAAGACATATATTTTTGAAATAGGAATTCTTTAATTTTTTTGTTTTTATTACTCACTGTGGTCCATAATATCTATCGTATTTGAGAAGTATTTTTGGTCCATGATGTTTATCCTTTTATAATATCAAAGGAGCATCTATTGTTTTTTAATTTATCCCTATCAATAAATAACGTAGTAAGACAAAAAAACTTGATAAGATTTTCTTTATTGAAGGCTCAAGCATAAAATAGAATCATCATAGTTGTTCTTCTACAAAATCATTTTTTCCATTGAGAAATGTTTAATTTACCCGTTCGCATATAATATTTTTCAATCCAAATAATAACATGTGAATTATCTAATTCACTTCTGACTTGCCGACAGTTTGAACTTAATCTTTATCTGATCCTAACTTCACTATTGACTAATCCGAGCTTATTTTTTAATTTTTTTTACAACATTCTGGATTATAACTTATCCAAGACTGTGAGTAATTCCGCCACTGTTATGATTATATCTATTGATAAATATCCAACAATTCAAAAATATTATATTCTAAATTCTTTTTAGTTCAACCGTTTGATCAGTTTTAAGTAACAACAACACAATTAATTGAAAAGGGTGTAAGAATGTGTACTTAGAAAAGCAAAAGAGAGAGGTTTTGAAACAGCACATTATAGAATGAGAGGTCCCCTGGCTACACAGTGCAGTGAGTACAGTAATAAACCAATGACATACTTAAATCACTACTGGTAGCTGCAATTTGTGCTGCACAGAAGATATGATATATATAGGTAAGGTTATAGGGTCATCAAACCCACTAAACACAGACTCTAATGACCAAGATTGTGACATAAAGCCTAACCCATCATTAGAAACACAAACACCCTCAATTCTTTGCCCTAATTCTGTTGGGCCCCACTAAAAGTACTGGAGTGGATTTTACCAAAATGCCCTCAAGAATCAATCAAGTAAGTACAAAGAATATCTTCTAGTCTGGCTTTTTGGCCTGATGAAAAAGCAGCAGCATATCTCCATTGAAAGAATGCAAAAACCCAATTCCAATTCTCTAAATCATTTTATACCATTCATTCATTCTTTCATATCACTTCATTCATGCCCTAATTTTATCTTTTTCTTCTCCCTAACATTTTATGTACACATTTCACTTCAACTCTTTTCTCTCAAGAAAGTGATTAATCATAGAGTGTGAGATGATGCCTTTAGAAGCAAGTAAAGTAATTCCACTGATACCCTTCACTTTATAAACCCTCTTTTGTCCCTTGCCTTTTTATGAATCCTTATATCTCTGTCAACTTCAGTCCTTCTCTCTCAGATATTTCTCTCATTATATACATATAATCTTCTTGCACTCCATCTCCTTCTTCTCATTACTATAACACACAATATTATCTTCTTCTTCTTCTTGGTTAATTTCTTGATCCATTTTAATGGAAACTCAGCAGCAGCAGCAAGTAGGAGGAAATGATCAAGAAAATAATAGTAATAACAAAGGGAGTGGGAATTTTCTGTGCAGGCAAAGCAGTACAAGGTGGACACCGACAAGTGATCAGATAAGAATATTGAAGGAGCTTTACTACAACAGCGGAGTTAGGTCTCCGAGTGCAGAGCAGATTCAGAGGATCTCTGCTAGGCTTAGACAGTACGGTAAGATTGAAGGCAAGAATGTGTTTTATTGGTTTCAGAACCATAAAGCTCGTGAAAGGCAGAAAAAAAGGTTCACTTCTGATAATCATCATCATCATCATAATTCCATGCAACAACCCAAAAATATTAACTCTTCCTCTACTTGGAAACAACATGATGATTTTTCTTCCTTTAATCACACCAAATACCTCACTACCACCACTCCACCTGGTAATAAATTCATCTGTTTCCCTTATTTTCTTCTTCTTTTTGTCTTAATCAATGGTTTTTTTTTTATGATTTTCATGTGGGTGTTTATGGTCTTCTTCTTACAGGCTTTTCTTCTGCTTCTCCATCTTCAACAAGTGTTGGTCAGATGGGAAATTATGGGTATGGATCTGTTACCATGGAGAAGAGTTTTAGGGTAAGTATTAATGACTGTTTTTTCACTTATTTTTGTGCCCTTTAATTTGATGGAGAGAGTTGGTGCATGCACTTATGTTCTTGTCTTTGCTACCTATCAAAATTTCAAGAAAGACAGCATAAAAGTTAACCCTAAGTAGCTGATTTTATATAAATCACTAAAATGTAGTCTACATATAACTATATCTATGTCTGACTACATTGTTTCTCACCATTATAAAACATGGATGAAATGCAAAAAATTAAAGGGTAGAAATTTTTTGGATTCTTTACCCTAAATAACTGAACTTCAAAATGGTTTTTTTTTTCCTGTTCTTACAATATATTTGTTTATTTTGTTGGGACTAGGACTGCTCAATTTCAGCTGGAGGTGGATCTATGAGCCAAAACTATGGATGGGTTGGTATTGAACCTTATAATTCAACATCATACTCATTTTTTGACAAGCAAAAATCAAGTAATGAGCAAACCCTAGATTACTACTATGATGAAGAACAAGAAGAAGATGATCAAGAAACTCCAGAGAAGGAAACTTTACCTCTATTTCCTATCCAAAGAGAAGATTTAAATGGCTTCTGCAACATCAAACATAATTCCTTCTGCTACTCTCAAAACTGGTATGGCTATGGATATGGGTTTGATGATGGCAGTAACAGTTCACTTGAGCTTAGTCTCAACTCCTACACTACTGGGCAGGCACCAGATTCTATCTAAACAGCCCTCATGATCACCTAATCTACTATTACTGTTAATTATTACTGTTACTGATTATTCTACTAAATGTAGTTAATTTACCGGTACTAATCATTATGTTTTATGTAGTTAGTAGTTTTTAAACCTAGTTATGGGTTCTTCTTGTTTCGACACGTGTTTTAGAGGTTCAAAATCTGTTGTGAATTTGACATGTGTCATGCAAAGAAACTTAATTAATTAGTAGATGATTATTACCTTAACCATGTCTTTTTTTGTGATTGTTATGATCTCTTTGTTCTTATAAGTTTCATCACTTTTATTTGGGATTTGTGTATAAGTGTTTCTGTGTTAAAATTTGTTAAATTTACCGAATAAAAGATAAAAATGAAATTCATAGTATTACTAAATTATTTGATTTTACTAGTTTGAGTAGTAATTTTCGAAGGTTGTCAAATAATGTTTGGAGTATGACTAATATAATGTGGAATGTCTGTGTAAAGAAAATTAATCCTAATAGTATATCATACATCAGATTGATCACGCTTCAAATGAGTTGTAAACATTACACACGCTGGAAAATTTACTAAATTGGATTGATAACATGTAAAAATTATAATATAAAGGCCTAATACATGACCGTGTCCCTGCACTTTAAATTTTTTGCATGTAAGGTCCCTACACTTCATTACTCTTATTATAAACCCTTGCACTTCTTATATCAGCAGCCCGTGGTCCCTCCGTTAATAGAAGTTGGCGAGTGTTTTGCACGAATTAGTCACTGCAAATACTGAACGCATTCATTCATCCACATCATCCAAGAATAGTCAATTCATTCAGCCACATCATTAAAAGAAAATAAGTAAAAAGAAAAAGCATTTACCCCTTTCTCTCAATTCCTAATTCACCTTACTAATTAACCTCACTTGGTTCTCCAAAAACTTAAACCTCACCCCACTCCACTCTCTCTGATTCTCCTCACAGCAAACTTGCTATTTAATCATCTTCTCCAAAATGGCTCCAAAAACTAATTCAAAATCACCATTAAAATTTCCTGAATGGCTGCAGAAATTCATCAACTGCAATAATTAAAGTATGTTATTTGAAATACCTAGGCCACCTTAATCCGTAACTCGTCAACGTTTATTCGAAGAAAACTTGGAACTCCAAATCTCCCACTTGCAACCTGTTTAATTGCACTTCTTTTCGAATTCATGGACCCGTCTGAAAGAGACTCCATGAGACATGGTTGTCTACCTTCCTCGCCTTCAAGAACAAAATAAAGAAAAAGAGAGAAATATTTGTTGGAAAGCTGAGACCACACCACTTAATACTTTATCAGTCAACAAATATTATTATTTTCAAAAGGAATGCAATTTTTAAGCTGAACTATAATCTGGGTTCTGTGAAAAATGAAATAATATTAAGTGAAGAAGAAGAATGATGAGGAGAAGAAAGAGTAATGTAGGAATAAGATAGCGGCAGCTCCATGGTAATTAAATTTCTCTCTAACTATACCAATTTCTACTTTATTTTTTATTTCCATTGACCTAACTCTTCCTTATCCTCCCTTTCTCTATCTCTGTCTCTGGAAAATCAAAATAAGGAATTACTCCTATTCGTCTTGCTATTGCTGTGTGTATTATGCATCCATGGTATTAAAATCCATGTTGTGAGGGAATTTAATGAGTTTATTGCAATAACAAGATCATGATTGGATAAATCTTAAATTCATTTCACTAATTAGTCATTGTCACTTATTTTAGAAAACTGACGAACTTGGACGTGCATGTGCTACGGCTATAGCGATCGACGATTGTTTTGTTTGAATTTAGGACAAAGAAAAGTTGGATTCCAACAATTTCAGACCGGTTTGAGGTATAACGGCAATAGCCAGTAATTTAGTTGAAATATTCGGTGGAGAAGACGGACTTGAAGGAATTGGTCATTATCAGAAAAAGGAAGATGAAGAAATCATGATCAGACATGGTATTTTCTTGGATTAGTAGGAAATCAAGTTTAGCTGGTAATGAATTAGGGTTGACATATAAAAGTTATAGAGATGGTCACCTACTGTCATCTGCCACATAAGCAGATGCATTTGATAAGTAAACAAATGGATGGATGTCTCTAACGGCGTCATCACTCGCTTGGACTCAGGGACCACGGACTGCTGACATAAGAAGTGCAAGGATTTATAATAAGGGTAATGAAGTGTAAGGACCTTACATGCAAAAAGTTCAAAGTGCAGGGACACGGCTATGTATTAAGCCTAATATAAATGTTTAGATTAACTATAATTATTGGTAAAAAAAGTTATTTTATCAAATAAATTGTGCTTACAAAAGGGTAACCAAGTTTTCAGGTGATCAAATAGTTTTGGATGTATTTTCACTTATCAGAACAACAATAATATAATATTTGTTATGTTAAAGATTATCGAACTATCTATTTTATTTAAAATCAATATTAACTTATAAATAGTATAATTTTTTTATATATATAATTGAAAAAAAAGTGACTATAAAAAATATTGAATCCATGATTTAGATAAAATAATTTCCAATTTTTATATCATTTGAAATATAATTTGTTGGTAATATAATATATTGCCTAGTTATTTGTCAGAGTATCATCCAAAAACATTAAGTCATCTGTTATTGATGAAAATTAGGTTTTTGGTAACATAAATAAAAACATTTGGAACTTGACTTGACTACATCTGTAAAAGGCAAAAATGACTTTATTTACTCATAATTTCTTTTTTATTAAATGTATCATGATCATTAAATTTTGACAGTATGATCCATTATCTTTTAAATTTTAATTATTGAATATACCTATGATTCTTTTCGAGCTGATATGCCGCGGGATTGTATACATAGGATAAATTTTGTTCATGTGGACGAACAACATTGCGTCACATGAGCTTAAAATGAGTTATAAATATATGTGACAAAAATCGAAAAAATTACAAACCAAACTGATAAAATTTAAAAAGTTATGATATATTTGACAAAAAATTATGGATAGATAGATTAATCTTACCTTTAGTAAAATGTTTGCTGAATATCAATTTTCTGAAATATGTACCTTTGTTTTTAAATAAATATTTTAATTTTTTAGCCCAAATGTTTCTAATATCTAGTTCTCATGAAAAATCATCTAGCTTTTGTACTTTCAATGTATTATTAAGAAAACAAAACTACTTATAAAAACTAACTTGTTAACAATTTTTTTTTGTAAAGGACTCTCCATGTCACATTTCTAGTTAAATTAGATCAAAATTTTGATAATTAATTGAACAGTTGTTGAATGATAACAGTATAATCAATAATTGAATATTACAACTAATATCGCAAACAATTATTGACTTATTATAAAAATGATGTGATATAAACATTGTGTAGTATTAAAAATATAAATATATTAATGCTAACACATCATTACGAAAACAAAAAACAAAAAAATTGGAGTATGTAAAATAAAGTTCAAACCCATAAATAGAAAGAAAAAGTAACTATCAACATCATTTTCGCTTGATAAAAATAATTAAAATCAGCTTCGCCAAGAAGAAGAGGATCATTGAACAAAATAGTTGGTTTTCTGTCATATTCACCAAATAAATATAATTAAAAAGGAGAAAGGAACATTCAAAGTTATTACTGAACATGTTTTAGAATATTATTAGACTGAGCATAAAATTTTGATTTTCTTCGTCGACAGAGATTTGGAGTGGGACCCTATTTAAGAGATGATAGATCAAATCAGTAATAATATTGGATCTATATATCCTACAAATTTCTAGGGTTTTTCTTGGTAGCTAACAGAGACGTGAGACTTTTATCGCTTTCTTGTATATTTTTTAGCAATTTAACAAATTTGTATAGTATAAGATAAGATCTTATGGTTAGAGTTATCTATTCTCCCATTTCAATGATTATAACTTTGAAATTTTTCAATTGGATCACAGAATTCTAGTCACTCCAACTAAATTATTCCCTTTTCTCTAAATATTTTGCATGGTTACTTGTATGTAATGTAAAATGTTGAGAACTTAATTTTACTATTAGGATTAGATATAGATTCTGCTTTTTTCTGATACAGAATAAAATTTCCGTTTGTTCTAATCATTTGCTTAGATATGAGTTTAATATTTCCTCCGTTTTTTTTGTTGTCCATTTAGAAAAAATAAATACTAAGATAATGCTTTTTTTTGTTTTTAAATTATAAAAGAAAATACTAATATAATCCTATTAATTAATACTAAATGCTTTTTAAAGTAAAATATAGAGTTATTTATTACGTATGGATAAATTTGAAAGATAAAAATTAAAGGCTAAAACTATTTTGAGGTCTTTAAACTATACATTTTTGATTCATTAGGTCTTTTAACTTCTATTTGACTTTTTCGGATCCTTAAATTTTTATTTTTTGGTTCATCAGGTCCTTCAACTTTTATTTGCCTTTCTCAAATGCCTAATTGTTTATTTTTTGGTTCATTGTATCCTTAAATAGATCTTCGTTTAAGAACCTAAATGAACCAAAAAACAAAAATTTAAAAACCTGAAAAAGTCAAATGAAAGTTGAGGGACCTGATGAACCAAAAAATGAAAGTTTAAGGATTTGAAAAAGCCAAATAAAAAGTTGGAATCTCAAAAAAATTTATGTCCATCTGAAAACTAGACAACTTAAATTTGCTAATGAATAAAAAAAATCAAGTCATTTGGAACGTCCACATAGAATTAGGGCACTTAAAATTAGTTTATGGAAATATGTCAGCTCGTCGAGCTAAGTTAGATCATCGAGCCGATCTTTAAAAATACAACAGAAAATCTTCAAATCGCGCCAAAATTTATAAAGTTCATTCATAGTTTTTACGACAACATAATTCAAAAATTTAAAGCTCTTTTGATTGTAGTTCTATAAATTCATTTTTTTTATTAACACACGGAAAAAAAAACCTCAATTTTTCATATTTGGGCGTATCTCCACAAGAGTTATTAAATATTTAAAATTTCAAAGATAACGAAAATAATAGGATATGGGCTCAATCAACAAAACTATACGATCCCAATAGAAAATCTACAAATTTTGGAGATTCAATTTATTTATTTTTCATGAAAATATTTTGCAGCATGAATTGAGATCACTGTTTTATATAGTTAGCCGGGACGTACCTTTTTAGATAACGGCCATGAATTTGTAGGTAAAAGAAAGAAAGAATCAAAAGTGTAGGTTTGTGCATTATTCAAAATAATCATTCAAAAAGCATAATAGTATGAACAGTAGATATATCTGTACATGTCCATGAGATGGGTAGCTAGGCAATATATGAACAATCTGCAAATTATCTAATATAGTACCATTCTTGTTTTGGGTAACTGTTTTGCCTACCAATTAACACTATATTTCTACCCAACAAAATTTAAATTATTTTCTTTAAAAACTTTTTTTTTCTTGTTAATTATATAATAAAAATGACTTTTAACAATTGAGACTAAAATAATCGATTACCACTTTTGACAAAAAAAAATACACGTATTCTATTGTGTGTAATAAAAAGATATATCATTAAATCAATAAATTTAATAACAACTTACACACAAGGACGAAAATAAAGGGGGGCTAGCGCCCAAAGATCATGGCTTCTTCCAAAAAAAAACTCTTAGGCACCGTTTGGATTGAGGGTTTTTAAAATACATGGATTTTAGCAAAATCGATGGATTTTAAATCAATGGAATTTAAATCCATAGATTTTAAAATTCCATCGTTTGGATTGAATATAAAATCAATGGATTTTTAATATTATTTATGGAAAATAATAAATAATATAACAATCCATCATCTATAAAAAATGGTGGATTTGAACTTTCCCACCTAGTAGGTGGGAAATCAAAACCCTCAAAAATGATAGATTGTAAAAAATGAGGGAATTTATAAATCCATAGATTCTATTAAATTTTTTTCTAGGCAAACGAAAGATTTTGTCCAAATCCATGGATTGTTTAGAATCCATCGTTTAGAATCCATCAATCCAAACGGTGCCTTAGTCTTTTAACCAAAAAAAGTTGTAACTCTAATACCTCCAATCATCTGTTGATCCGCACTGAACCACTGGTTCAACCGGTGATTGACTCAGTTCAACCGGTTAAATCCCACACTATTCATTTATATTGAGGATTGAGATTCCCTCAAATTTAAAAAAACTTGAAGGGATCATGTTCACGATCCTTATATTAAATGTCCTAATTTTTGTTCTGACTTCTATTAATTAGATCCAAAATAATATATGAATAGATTTCATAATGAGAAAAGTCCCAATCCAAAAGATTTTGAATGGATGTTTTCCTTAATTTAGTTTGACAAAATTTCACAATGTATAGCAAGTGATGACCTTAATATCATTTAAGAGTATTTACCTTTTGAAAGACAAAGAGAAAAAGAGAAAAAAATGTATAAAAAATTGCTTCTATTCCTGGCCGATGCCTAGTTTAGAAGATATAGTTGTGGATCAAACAAAATCTTCAAGGCTTTTTTAGAATTGAAGTACGTAATGTCCTTTACTAGCAATTTGAAGCATCACATGGATCATTATTTTCAGCCAATTTTATGAAAACGCCTCTAAAACCCTTTATCCTACTTGATTTTCATGCTATTTTTATCAATGCTATATATATGGTTATAATTTTTACTAACAAATAAATGGTCATAAATTTTATTTAATTAGATATTTAAAGCGCCAAATTAAGCGAATAATGTAATTATCATTTTAAATTTTTTATTGGTAACTAAATAAGTATAAAATTGTAATCTAATTAAATACAAAAACTAAAAAAGTGATTATGTATCTTTCAGCCAATTGTGTGTACGCATGTTTGTTGTACAAAAATTTCCCTCTTTTATACTAGACAATGAGTGAATGCCTCCTTTATTTCCCTTCTTTTTAACTCCATATAGTTTTCAAATGTGTACCCTCCATTCATTCATAAATAAACTTTATTGATTTTAGGGCGAGGGGTTTAGTGAATATGTCCAAAAATTGTTTTTTTTTTATAATTTCAGTGCCTTCTATAGCGCCTTTAATGTTCCGTATAACATTATAATTACACAAATAAATGGCATTGTTAATACAGTTTTGCTTCAATAACATTTTCATTGAGTGGAAAATATTTATAAATTAGAACTTATCATACTTCTAATCAACTGCCTTATAAAATAAAGAGAAAACTATCCCATGTGTTGTCTTTCTTTTTTCATTTTTACAAGATAGTCTATTAGAAGGATGATATAAGATAATTCACTACTTTTGTAATTTCTAGACAAAATGAATTTATCTGCCCACAATTATAGCTTTTTTTTCTAAATATATTATAGTCTTTGAACTTTTCCAATTTGATCCATCATTTATTCAATTTTTATCAAATATACCTTAGGCTTAAATATATTTTGAAATATTTGACAAAATCCAAATGAGCATTGGGTAATAGTTGGCAAAAATTGAATAAATAATGGACCAAAGTGGCAAATTGTAAAGATTATGATATATTGGCAAAAAAAACTTAAGTTGTAGGTAAATAAGTTCATTTTGCCTCATTTCTATTTCATTGTCTCTGCCTTCTGTTTTGTAAAACAAGATGGCAACTAGAATAAAAGTCAAATAATTGCTAATTAAAGTCTATTGCAGATTAGAGATAATCTTTTTTTTTTGTCAAAGGCTAAATTTTTTATTAATAATAACGAAAATTACATAAATGAACGGTTCTTCAACAAATTGAAAAAAACGGTTCTAAGATAATGCGATAAGGGTTAAAATTAATTATGGCGCCCTCTATACATGTGTTGATGGAATTACCGAAATGAGCATAAAAAGAACATCTAACGAAAAAAGATTAAGTACCTACCTATCTCCCTATTTGTTAAAAGTAAAAAAGCACAAGGTTTAAGAAATTTAAATCGCAATTCATTAATTAAGAGAAATACGATTGCAAAAAAAAACAAGTACTTGAATACAAAAAATGTGTTGCACAATGAGTCACGAGGCTATTTTAATAAAGAAAAAAAAACTAAATATGAGATGTGATGCAAATGAAATGTAGTGAGCAATCTTAATTTTATTCATCCTTCCTTCCATATTTCTCATCCTTGTCTAAAAAAGTTTTATAATCATTTGAGTCATGGAAGAGAAGTTTTGAGGAGCTCTTAATGATTCATCCCTTTCCTCTTATGCCAATTTCTCTCTAAAGAACCTTTCTGAATCATCCATTTCTTGGTTATTCTCATCTATAACCTCATAGTTATCTTTTCTATCTCCCTTCCTCCTTTTTTGAGCCAACTTCCCTCTCCACGATCCTCTCACCCAACGAGATACTAAGTCGTCCCGATTCACTAGCCTCACCATACTTCTCGCAAACCTAGTCTTTGTCAATAACTTGTACATCATTATGGTCCAAAACAAAAATAAAATCTTAAGTAAAATTCAAATCTAAAATGAAAGTTCAGATGGTACCTTTGGCCTAATAAATATTCGCTGGTGAATGGAAAACGTCTCTTTTATACCATGCACATACTATTGACTTGTTGAGATATTGTAACTCGTCTACTTATAGGAGCAGTAAACTCTTGTGGCTTGAAGGAAGAAGCTCGTAGCAGCACCAAGTAATAGCTGCTGCAGGCAGAAATCACGCAATGTGTGTGTCCGCATCAGCAAATCACACACACGTTGTGCGTGTAGAGCTAGCTGTTTAGCTAGATACGTTATTGTTTCTATTACTGATTTTCTATAAATAGAGCTTTAAGCTCATTGTTAGACTTAGTCTTGTAATCTACAAAATTCTATCAACTAAGTTTCTTTGTTCTATCTTTCAAGTTCTGATGAGCTACAAAATTAAATCTCTTTTATTCTCGAGTTGGTGTTTTATCAATGATTTTTCTTACATTTCATAACTGGGATACTTGTCTTTTCAACTGCGATAAGATCCTATATGAAGTAATGCTGCAATCTATTCTTAGGAAGCAAAAACTTATGCAGCACAAAAGACCTCGGAATGGTCGCAACAAATAGGGATGGCCCAAAACTTGCCAAGTTGTTCAGTTTGTTAGTCCCTCTCCTTACGCCTTGCGATCCTTAAGACTAGGGGTATGCATTTAGTTTGATCGGAACTAAACCATTTTGTTTTTCAAAATCAAATTGAATGAAATTTACAAAAAAATTAAATATTTTACAGCCAACCAAACCAAATTACTAGGTTCAATTGAATATTTAGGTTCAGTTTGTACCAAAACTAAACTGCAGTTTTTGTATTTCCAAAATAAAACGAACCAAAAAAATTAAAATTTTTGGTTTAGTTTTCAGCTTTTACTATATCATGGTACTTGTCAGCAAGTGCGGGATTGATGAAGCTATATAGATACATGGGAAATTCTTTACCTACAACCGGTCCATGATAAATTCATGGACCTATCCAATCAAATGTTAGAAAAATTAGGAGAAAGAGAAATTATGATAAGAGAGAAATTTATGTTAAATTTCCTAACACCTCATTGGGTAGGTCGCGTGAGAACCCTTTGCTTTTGAAACTTGAAAGCCTTGATCATCCGTAGGAGAGGCCATGGAAAATTTATGGAATGGGTCTAGGTAAGAATTTTCCATAGATACATTAAGCGGAGCTTCAAGGCAACAAGAGACCTGGCAGTTTCAGCAACCAGATACTGCCACTAACAGAATGAACCCTAGAGGTAAAGAAATCATATACTTCCTAGCCAGATGCTCAAAAGTAGCAGCATTGCAAGATTAGTTTGCATTCTGAATGAAATAACCCAATTAAGCACATTTCAATTGCTTTCCTTGTTATTTACAATCATGTTAAGACATGAAGATAGTAGAAACTCGAATGTAAATCTACGCTGTTTGTATGTACATTTTAGTACCTGAACTTCCAGTAACTGGATACAATCTTGAGATTCTGATCCTTGGAGTTATTTGTAACTTCTGCATAAGAGCTTAGCTTCCTTCATCTGTTGAGTGAAAAATGTCACCGAGACGAAGAATAAAAACAAACACTATAGATGCAAAGAATTGAGATAGTAAACCTGGTTTTACCATATCATCATCTAAACAAGACCTCATGAGCCCTTGATGCTCGAAAATTTAGAGGCATCGCATCGCTATTGAAGTTCTATTTCCTTCCAACATAAGCTGCCAATTTAGACAAGTCTGGAATCCAAAAAGATAGCTCGGAAGATCCAGTTGCAAACATAAGATTTCCAGGGGCCCATTTTATCACGTGAGGCTCAGTTTCAAAAGTCATCCAGCTTGCTATCTATGCATCAAAGAACCAACATTTATAATCAGAGGTGGTGGTTAGAGTTAGATGTGCATTAGATACAAGAAAGTGAATTATGGTACCTCTTTCCCACTCCTTACACTCCAAGCATGAACACTACCATCACCTGAACCTGTAAACATATTAGATATTAAGCCATTATTAGCAGTTACAATAGGTAAGAACCTGTAAAATCATATATAATTAGGATTTAACGGATATTAAACTCTGTAGATCACTAACCTTTTCTCAAATTTCAGAAAGGTCACTTAACAAATTTTTCTTACAAAATGGTCACCAAACTATACCTTTTGTTACAAAAATGTTTCTGTTGTTACTAAAAGATCATTAAACTTTTTATAAATTACAATAAGGTCATTGAGTTAAACCTTTTGTTACAAAAAGGTCACTGAACTATGTTCCTTTTTGTAACTTCAACTTGCCACGTAAGCAAAAATATTGCATTTTTGCGTGAAAACAATCCGTTTTTAATGGGTGTACCCTTTTGTAATAAATGGTACAATTAAGTGACCATTTTGTAAGAAAAGTTTGTTTAGTGACCTTTCTGTAATTTGAGCAAAGTTTGGTGACCTACACAGTTTAATATCCGGATTTAACAGCATAGCAGAAGTTATTATATAATGGTCCCATCATTTTTTTATCTTAAGCCAACGATTTATCATGTCTAAACAAAGCCAACGAATTTAATGGCAATAGCCTCATAGAAGGACATTTCACCCTAAGCAACAAAATATCAAGCAGCAACTAACAAATTGTACCAACTAAATATCAATCTTTTAGCTACAAGCCTATTAGAAGTTATTTCAATATAATGTATCGTTACTTCAGCACAAGTGTTTTATAAAACAATCAACATAAAAGGAAAAAAATCAGCTAGAGATTAATGTTCTTAGAAAAGAAACAAAGCTAATATCTGATGCAATACCTGACACAACAAACATCCCCTCAGGACTGAAAGATGCTTCTAATGTAGAGTTGGTAGAAACTGGCTTCACATTGTATGTGGACAACTAATACAGCAGCAAAAACAAACCACGTCAAAGGACTACTCACACAAATAACCAAAATCTTCATTAACATAAATTAGGAAAAAAAGAAAGGGATGATTTTTGTGAAAGCATTTAAGTCCTGGAAACTCACGTGTGTGCCACGAAATGAATCAAGTACATGA
Source organism: Mercurialis annua (assembly GCF_937616625.2). Classification (NCBI taxonomy): domain Eukaryota; kingdom Viridiplantae; phylum Streptophyta; class Magnoliopsida; order Malpighiales; family Euphorbiaceae; genus Mercurialis; species Mercurialis annua. The sequence goes on along the minus strand of NC_065573.1, from coordinate 29,906,692 downwards.
ATATTCCCATCCATAGTTGTAAGGAGCATAAGTCTCCCATCATTGCTAAACTTTACAACATGTGCATCAGATACATCTCCCCCAACAGAAAAAATTTCGAAAGGACCCTAAATAGTTAAGAAATGTTCAAAAGTTAAAATTAAATGTTCAAATACAATGCTAACCATATTTACTTCCTCATGCTTAAGTCTAACCTTTTCATACTTGCGAGAATCAAACATTCTTATGTATCCTCCAAAGGCAATAGTAAATACCAGCCCCTGATCATCATAAGCTGTAGCAGGCCTTCCTTGTACATGTAAAAGACCCTGGAACACACAACACATTGGAATTTAAACGAAGATGATACGTACTACCTTTCTAAGGTAAACCATAATTCAAGATATCTACCTGACACTTTTCAGCTCGCTGATCCCAAAGTAGAACAGTCCGATCAAGAGAGCCAGAGATAAAGCATTCTTTGCGAGGGCATAGGCTTAATGAGACAACCCTTCAAACATTTCGAGATAATGTTACTTGTATGACACAGATAAACCCAACATAAGCAATCACATCAAAGCTGAAAACAAATGTCACTCCACCAGCCATACATACCTGTCATGATGACCTTTAAAATACCGCAAGTACTTGTTATCATTTAAGGAGAGAAGCCGCAGAGATTCTGAACCAATGAATAAGATAAAAAAATTAAAACCTCCATGTGATTACGGTGCTGAATTAACTACTCTTAGCAAAAGACATAAATCATATAATAGCAAACTTAATGAATTTCATTATAATAAACATACCATCCCATCCATTTTTTGAGGAGTATATAACAGTCGTAGGATGAGAAGTAAAGCGAACCAGATCGACCCCATACTTCTTACTATTGATCGTCTTTAAACATCTGAAATGCAAGCAAGATACCTCAATATTCCAGTTCTAACATGAACTCGACGCAGTTATTAAACAAATTGAAAATAGACTTTAAACAAACAAACTAAAATGCAGGGACTTACGTAGCGCTGGAAACATCGTAGAGACGGATGGATTCATCATCACTAGCAGTCACTAAATAACTTGAAGTCTTGTGAAAATCCATTGAACTGATTCTACCATTCTAAATACACAAAAATAACTTAAAATCAAACAAAAAGAACTTACAAAATTAGTTAGATAAGCAAATTAGGGTTCAGAGAAAAAAAATTGTAACATGTATTTACATAATCTCTAAAAACCATGCCAATTTCCATGCTCTGCAGAATCTCTTCGGTGAGCTCTAGTGACACTTTATCTTCTCTTTCTGGTTGAATTCCTTTCAATCAAAATAATTAATCAAAATCCAAAAACTAACAATAATAACAACAAATAAAAGTATAAAATTTTGAAGACAAATTTTAATTATACATACCAACCATCTTGTGAAAGTTTCAATTGCCGGTGATACGATAACTGGAGGCAAAAAAATTGGAGAATTCTGACTGTTAATACAGACCCGAACGCCGTTGATGGTGGCCGGAGATAGATTGACGCTGGTGTACTGGTAACTAGTTTTGGGTTTTGACGAAGTGGGCTTTAGCGCTATGAAAGACATTTAAACGGATAAAGTGCAAACAAGTCCTCAAATGTATTTTTGGTACCTTAAAATTTAGGGTTAATTCCAATAAAATACCAAACTGTTTGCCGGTTTTGTCAGTCATCCATTTTAAAATATTTGAAACTTTTACTTCCATTCGTGAATCAAATAAAAAATTTGTCATTTGTGAATGAGTCAAACTAGCCGATTTTGATTGATTTCGCTAAAATGATTTTCAAATATCTTATATCATTAAAAATTGGTTAGTTTACCCGTTCACAAATGAAAAAAAAAAATCAATTTGCTTTACACATGACTAGAAAAGATTTCAAATATTTTAAAATGAACTAAGTTAGCCGATTTTGAAAAGTTAAGTTATAACTGATAAAACTTTCAAACATTTCATATTTCATTGCAATTAACCCTAAAATTTACTAGTTTCTGTAAAGAGTAAGAAGTCATTCAGATTCTTAAACTTACAAAATAAAGTCGTAGGCATAAGATATAAAAAATACCTTTCAAATTATTGAAAAAGAACAAATAAATTATTTTCTTTTATTTTGCTGAGCCACCTAGGCCTTTCGTATTTTTAAATGGTGCAAATAAATTCCCACGCTTGAATAAAACTCACAAGAATATCCGTTAAGTGTCCGCAAAATAAACTAAAACATAAAATAAATAAAAATGCTAATATTAAAGGTGTTTTTAATATAAAATCAAAAATTTATCCTTATTTGATCGTTTGTGTCAAATTGAACAGAATATATTTTCGTTGAAAATCTTACAAATAAAAATTTGTCTATTTTAATTATTAAAGTAAATGATCAAACACCTCCTTCAACTTGGCACAAAATATTTAAAAAGCCATTTTCAGTTAAAATAGACAAAAAAATCTGAACTTTGTATTTTAACTTTAAGATTGTTTTTTTATCCTTTTGTTCATGTTGGAATACATTATTTTAATATTACATTTTAAAAAAAGATCAGTTGGTCTCTCAACTTAGACTGCATATCAAAAACATATATACTCACCAATTTTTAACGAACATCAAAATGCAAAAAAGTACCTATTGAATAAATGAACAATTTGAACCAGGAAAATGTTTTCTCTATGCCCGTATTACTATGTATTACTCCTTATTTAAACGTTCTTCTCTTTCTCATAAATCTTTTACGATCTATAGTTCATTTTGTTTTGATGTGGTATTTTTGAGTTTAACTATGGATTGCATGTAATGAATCCTGGATAATTTAATACTTGTTGTATTTGTTCAGTCTTCGAATTTAAGTTTTTGATGATTGAAGATTTTTTTTAATAATAAATTGAAAAATGAACTAACCGCTCTATTGTTCCGATAAGAACCTATGATTAGTTTTTCGGGAAATTTCCAAACGAACAATTTCAACGAAATCTATTAAAAGTTCTGGTTGTAAATGACATGTGAGTTTGTCTCGCTTATTGTCCCGAAGTTTTTTTCTCTCATCTCTAGTGTTGCCTCGTTTATTTTAGTAGATCAAGTGTTAGCGTTATTTTATTTTTCAATTTTTTTTATAGCATTTGAGTTATTAGGATGTACTTCAATATTATTTAGACCTAATGATCCAAAAATGCCATACGTTTAGCAAAAGTTCTCGTTATGTCCAAACATTTAAATCGTCTCAATAATGTTCAAAAACGTTTTATAACGTTTCAGAAATGTCTGACCCCTGAAATTATTGATCTCTTGCTTAGGTAGCGTGTCGGTGTGTGTCACGTCATAATATATTTTTGGATATTATCGAGACAAATTTAAACGTTTTGACATTATGAGACTTTTTCTAAACGTTTGACCTAGCTTTTAAGGTTTAGTTCTTATCGATGTGGCGCGCACCGACACACCACCTGAGCGAGACATCAACACAAACACGCTTCATTTGGAGGTAAGACATATATGAAATGTTATAATACGTTTTTTGACATTATCGAGATGATTTAAACGTTTGAATACAATGGAGACTTTCGCTAAACGTTTGACCTTTTTGAGTTATTAGACCTACTTATTTAATACAATTTACCTTTTTCTTTGGGGGGAAATACAAAAAATTGATTTTTATTTTGTATCCTTCAATGAAAAAAAAAATTAGTTTTATTTATTGTTTATGTTACCGTTTGTTATGCAATCATTAGAATAATGTATTTTTTAACAAATTTATTGTTGAAATTAGTTACAACTTTTAGTTTTAATATATATTTTTCCGAAAAATTACAAATTGATGAAAGTAAAGTTACATACAAGGATATAATTATCTAAAATTTAAAAATATGGAATCCAATAGAATAACAATTAATTATAGTACTGGGGTCAAGTATGTGTATTAGTTCATCATATGTTCTTGGACAAAATACATGACAAAGATGGGAATCACAATTGAAGAAGCAAGCAATTAAGATAATACAAACTTTATCAAATTTAAAATCGGAAAAGGAGAAAGATGGGAATCACAATTGAACCATATATATAATCTAAAATTCTTTGTAAATCATACATCTTTACATGTTATAATACTATATACTAGATCTCTCACACCACTAAACTAGTTGTTACAACATCTTTATCAACATATAAATGAAAAAAACTTCTAAACATAACTAAAATTAAAAAAATAACCTCAAATAACTGGAACTGCCATGATCATCTGAGTGTCCGAATCAATGACACTACTAGCGGTGGAATCCCGGCTATCTTCGTGATCCTCCTCCTCCGTCACAACGGATGTTTTCTTGATAAACTCGATGCAATCAGCGACAGCTTCGCTATTATGAGGATCATGAGCTGATGGGCAGTAATTATATGATTTTTTAAGAGGTGATCTACCACTACAATTGTTACTATTATTGTTATGTGATAGAGCGGATAGCATCATCAAGCGAAACACCGCCTCACGGAAGCGCTCGAGGAGAGTCATCGGAGACAAGCGGTGGTTGTTCTTCATTGTGAAGATGGTGTTATTGCTTGGTCTAAGCCTGGGAATGCAGAGATGGCTTTTCATTCTTTTAGGGCTTTCTTTCTCCATTATGTGCTTTTATGTTTTAGTTAGTTAACCAAAATACATGTGAAAGTATCTTTATATATGAGAATCTATATCTATATATTATATATACAGGACAACATTTTATAATAAATAAATTAGTGGATGATATGTATTGGCTGGCTATATCATGCCATGTGGCTACTAAGCCTACTATAGCTGATTAGCTTTGTGTTGTGGGTAATAAAATTATTTTAATTTAAGGTAATTGATTTTTGGATTTATAAATTATATTTTAATTTATTTTATTTTAATTATTAGATCTTAATTTTGTTTAATACTTACATAGTAGTTTGATTTTGCCCCGTAAAAATAATTTTTTACTTATATTTTATAGAAATGTATCATATATAAATAATTTTATTTTAACTAAATTTTTTTAAATTAAAGTATGCATATATGATAAATTTTTAATAAAAAAACTGATAATTTTGGCTGCCACATATTTTTTGCCAATTTGCTTGTTAAAATAAAATTAATATTTATTTAACTCAAAAAATTGGTTTAATAATTAAAATAAAATAATTATAATCTAGTCACAAAAAAATAATTTGAATACTCCCAGATTAATTACCCTTATAATTTATGTTCAGAGCATCAACAGGAATTTTTTTTGTAATTCATGATTTTCTCATAGAAAGACAAAAAATAAACATTCCTCTTATTAATTATTTTTATTTTTCGATCCATCCAAATTTGTACATATTAGTATCCAAAACAAATTTGCTGTTTTTGAGAGAATGGAACAACGTTACGAATTTATTCTGTTATTTTTTTTGTTCTATTTATTTGCTGGAACTGGAACTGCTGGTTTAGTCAAAGTAGAGACACCATATGAAGAAAATTTAGAGGTTTAATTTAGTATCTAATCACAACGCACTTATGTCAAGTCTTCAACTATTAATTTAATTAGAAAAGACAAATTTATGTGCTATCTTCTTTTCTGGTTTAAATTATATGCATGAGCTATTAGGCATTTCATGTGTAATAATCAAATATAGTAATCTCAATTAAGTGTAAGTCCATGGTTACTGAATTATTTTTTGAAATAATAAATTATAAATGTAAATCATATGAAAACTATTTTTTGAAAAAAAGAATAAATATTTTTTGTATGATTTTATACCCTCAAATTTAAACTAATTAACACTAACATAATATACATAGTAAAAGAAATGATTAATTCTATAAAAAAAACACGACCTTTACACGAAATTTCATTTTAATCAAACCTTTAAAAGTTGACATTTAAAGGCACAACCTTTTATTTTATTTCAAATCTATCACCAAAATAAAATTCGGTGTATGTTTTCTAACGAAAAATTACTAATCCTACATACTCTAGCCGAAAAATAATAATATTTGGTATTGATTTATAATTTGGGTCTTAAATTAATGGTTTAATGAAGATTTTAGTCAAAAAAATACACTAAAATGATAGATTTGAAAAAAAAGGTTATAGTTTTATATGACAGCTTTAAAAGGTCGTGATTAAAATGAAATTTCGTGTAAATGTCATAATTTTTTATGGTATTAACCCTAAAAGAAATGAGGCTATTTATCCAAAAAACAGATGAGGTTATTTATCCAAAAAAACAAATGAGGCTAAAGGAGAGAAAAAAAATTCACTCACAATACTTAAAACTTTTTTCTTTCTTCCGAAACGGTATATAAACTTTAATACGTAATTATAATATATAAAAAAGTATAATTTTTATATTAATAAAGTATTGTTCTTAATAAATTTTTATTTCTATTAAACTAAATTTACAAGCAGTAATTTAAATGTTTATCTAACACGTAGAACTATTATTTTCCTTTAAATGATAAAAAAAAAAAAAAATCTCCCCTCTAAATTTCTTCTCCTTTTATCTTATGTTTTTATTTTCAACATTTATATGCTTAATAAGATAATAAAATAAATTTATCAGATAAATATTTATAATAACTTGCTATTTATTTTTTATGGAAATAAAATTATTTTTTTATATTAAAACTACGAATGAAATTTGGCTTATGTGAATGAATTTTTATTTTTCTTCTAACGGAGATGAAAGATGGAAGCAACATTTTTGTCTTGAGTGATAGGGCTCACATGGTTACATGTGCATGCCCACATCTTTTTTGTTTAACGCTATCAATTATTCTTCACCACATCTTTATTTAATTCAGCCGACTAACCGTCCAGTTACAACAAATAAACAAAATCAAAACTTTTTCAATAATAATAATATTCTATTAATTAAAAAATAAAAGTATATAATTAAACTTAAGTTATATTCAAAAACTACAAAAGGGATTTTGCATGAGTTTAGATACAACTTATTTTCTCAATATGCTCAATCCAATTATACATATACACTACAATAAACCAACGAACTGTAGCTCAAATAGTATAAGCGCTAGGCAGCAAATGTCAAGGTCGTGGGTTTAAATCCTTCCACAAGCACTCTCCCTTCCCCAATTATCAAAAAAAAATAAACTAATAATTTACTAATGTTCCACAAACATAATTTAAATATTAATTGAATTTCAATAGAATTTATTTTCAGAAGCTAACTTTTTTTAAAAAAAAAAATACCCCTTCAGAAACAAGTTGATAACTCATTGGTGTGAAACAAACATAATTTTAATAATGAATTTTTTTTAATTAAATAATAAAAATTTATTTTTACAGTCACATATTGAAAAAATTCTTTAAATGCATACCGCTCTATTCAATAATCATTTTAAATTATAAATTAAATATTTGGTTTTTGAATGAGTATAACTGAGAGAACATCAAAAATAAAAAAATTATTAATAACAATTTAAAATCCGCTCCCCAATATATCCATGTATGAACTAGCAAAATTTAAGAAGAAAACATTAAAACAATACACAAACCAAAATATAAAATTTATAAAAAAAAATACAAACTCAGAAAAATATATAATAATCTGAATTATTTATTGAATTGAAACTGCTTTAATATTAAATTAACAAAAGAAATTAGTCTTCGCCGATCAGTGGAAGACAGAGGCGATATTGTTTTTCAAACTTCTTGTTTTTATTTATTTAGAATGATAAGGGAAGTAATTTAAAAATTAATTTAGCATTGGTTTAATTGCCTATATAATGTCCCAGCAATGAGACAAACAATTATTTGATTGCATTAGTATTTGAATTTGAAAGTCATCTCAATCATTAACGTTTTAATTTGTGATATTAGGATAAAAATTAGTGTGCAATAAAATCTTAAAAATAATCAAATAGCACTTTTCAATCATTAAATAGACAATTATTTGGTACACCATTTCTCATATTTATAAATTTAAATAGTAATTAGGTTCGTCATAAATAATTAATACTCATATATGCAGCCGTTTAAAATTTGAGGTTAGAGTTTTGCCTTCCACAAAAAATCTACTTAACTCGAGTGAAAATTAATTTGAATATAGAAGGTTTAAAGGTGTCGTCTTATAGTTGATACTCGTTCAGAACACCTCATGCAACCTGTATAGAAAAAAATTGATTCTCACATGTTAATACAACTATTACATTTAAATTTGGAATACTTATATTTTGAATTAATTTATTATAACTAAAAAATAAATAAATCTCTTCTCATAAATATAATTAAAAACTAATTTAATTTAATATATATATTATAGACTGAATCTAATTTGATAGCTTTTAATATTAAAATATCCATAGTGTTATTTCCATGTTAAATTTAACATAAAAAAATTGTAAAATGCTCTATTTAGCGTAACATTTTAAATTTATCTTTAATATAAAATGTTAAAAAGTGTTATTATTATTTCTTCTTCTTTTATGAATAAGTGCTATTATTACTTAGGATAATAATCTATTAAACTTTTTTCAATCATATATTTTTATATCTTTTAATTTATTTTTTAATGAACTTTTTAAAATAAATTATTAAGAGAATCGATAGACTATAAAATAAATAAATTATTTTCATGATAGTGTGTGGTTTATTATTACAAAAAATTAATAAATTGAGGCCATAAACATAAGAAAAGAGAGCATAAAATTTAAAATAAAAAATGCAAAAAGACAACGATAATAATAAAAAAAATTATAATCATTTTTTGATTGGATTTTGAAATTTAGTATATGATATAGTCGATGATAAATTTAATATATGATATAACATGTGCTAAATATTGTTTTTTTTATATATAATTGAGCAGGAAAAGTATTTATGAAAGGAAACGAGCCCACAAATTAGCAGACTATTTTCTAACGCTTATATCATTTGAGATATAATTTATTGGTATAATATATGCTAAATTTAGCACCAAATATAGTACTATATTAGAGTCATATTTTTAAGACTTAATGCTAAACGGTGGCATTAACGTACTATTTTAATATTGTACTACGGATGCTCTTACTTATCAATATTAGATGTTAAAAAGCCAACAGCTCTGAAGTTCTAAACTGAGACTTCAAAATTACATTTGGAAGGCATATTTATTTGAGTTTTTTTGTCTGTCTTCACATCGTAATTTTAATATTTCCCAATAAAAAAAAAGACGTGGAAAAGTTGAAATGCAAGATCTGGAAGCGGGGACTGGTGGAAGTTGAGTATGGTCAGAGGATGGTATTGAATCCTTCGGCCATGCTTTTGGGATTCGATTTTAGTGTCGGTTTGTTAGTTATTTAAAATTTGTGGGGAAATACGATCGAAGAAGTTTCTTCTAAGGGCTTTAATCATAGAAAAATATATTTTAGTATTTCCTTTTTTTTTTAATTTGTAGTCTAAATTTTTAAAATTATATATTTAAATATATTTTTTATTTTTCAGTTTTAATTTTAGATATTTGAATGAAACGGAGAAAAAAAATTAAATTTGTTTTTTATGTTTGAATTTTTTTTATGATAAAAAAAGTAAATTAAGACAATATTAAGAGCATGTTCAAAAAAAAAATCTGCCTAATCTAACTGTTGACTGCCTCATGTTTTCATGGCTTCTAATGAATGTGATTTGTTGTACACATACACCATACTGGATTACTCCGTGAGCAATATATACATACGTAAAAAAATTCCATAGTTCTCAGATGGCTTAATACATCATTTGACCCCTAAACTATACACTTTTATTCTCTGAGACTCTTAAACTAATTTGATATTCTATTGGACCTTTTAACTTTATTTTTTGTTCTATTTAACCCGTCAATTGTAATTTTTTTGCCGATCTGACCTTTTTCATCCAACGTGGCAAAAACGCGTGTTTTCAAACGCGTTGAAGCGCGTGAAGGATAATTAAAATGCATAACTTGTTCTATTGAACCCCCGAACTACACTATTTTGTTCTATTTGACCCCTGAACTTATTTTATTTTCCTATTGCACCTTCAAACTTTTAATTTTTACCCATTAACCTTCTCAAAAATACAATTATTTAACTTTTATCCATTTAATCTTCTAGAAAAATAAAAAAATATTGAAATTTAGTCAAATAATTACATAATATAACTTCTTGTACATGTAAATATTTGTTTACATTTCAATAATGATAAAAGAAGTTTTGTCTGTTTAACGATATTATAAAATATATAAATTTATTATACTGTGATAATATTAAAAAAAAGACTGATTTTTTTAAAAAAAATTTATAATTTTTAGTGTATTTCACGAATTTCCAATTATAAAATTTTAATACACCAGCTTTTAATTTTTTACAATTTCAAACTTTTCAAATCAATTCTGAATTTTTAAAATTTGTGTTAAAATTGGAAAACACGCTAAATTTCATGACTTTTAAAGCCTTAAATGATTTTTTCAAATAATATGTAAAGTACATCATTTTTTATTTTAAATTAAAAAAATATTTAGACTTAATATATTTTTTGACCTCTAACCTTACCTTTTTATTTCCTATGACCTCTAAACTATTTTAGTGTTCCATTGGACCTCTAAACTACTTTTTTTATTCTATTTAACCCCATGTCAGCAAAGTCATGTCAGCAATTTTATCCACGTCATCGCGCGTGGTGTGCACATTCCGAATGAGGGGTTAAATAGAACAAAAAAAAGAGTTAAGAGGTCCAAAAGAATACGAAATTAGTTTAGAGGTCGCAGAGAATAAAGTGGTATAGTTTAGGGGTCAAATGATGTATTAAGCCGTTCTCAGATCTTAGAATTTCTCAGTCCCTTCAAATGAGAAAAGTATAAAGTGGATTTCACTCATAAAAAGAGATTGGTTCTAATAACCCCTTCCATGCTCACGCTCATAGGACGCAAGAATTCCAAAATATATCTAATATGAAAGTAACTCTATACAATAATATACAATGAAATAAGTTACTATGATCTACATGATGTACTCCGAAATTGGAAAGGAATTCCGGATCATTAAGATCTATGGAATATGAATAGAATCGATTCCGATTTCAGATTTGATCTACTTTGTAATCATGAATTATCAACGAATTCCTAAAAGTTTCGTTATATTATCGCTATAGAAAAGGTTCAGATAGGGATCACCTATACAGGCCAACAACTTCACACCAAATGGAGTAAATATTCAATCTCAAGATGCAATCAATCAAATTCAAGCTGATTGAATATCTACATTATATTTTTCATCCGGATAGAAAATGAGTCAAAGATTCAGAATGGTACTTTTAAAGATCAAAATCAGTTTCCTTTGCATTGTAGAAGTGTATTTTCTTTTATTTATTTGTTTAATTTGAATTAAATACATGTTCATGTGGCCAAATTTTAATGTTCTTCGATCATAAATCATAAAATCTTAAAACTGTATGTTAGATCAATTCTTGCCCTCCAAGTCCATATTGGTGTAACACCATCCTATCAAGAAAACTCATTTTCCGACAGTTTCGACCCTGATTCAATTTTCATATGAATTCCACGACTTAAGTGGCAATTTGCCCTTCAACTTGTAAGCAATGAATAATTAACACCTAAATTAACTTTATGGACAAATTAGTCACGAATTTGTTGATTATGGACAATATTTAACCCTATTTTGGCAATTTACCCCCTCAACTTTTAAGCTAATTGTTCCCTAAATTGCAATTTACCCCCTTAACTTTTAAACTTATTTGCCCAAATGGGCAATTAATTAATTGCCCATAAATATCAAGTTCGTGACTTATTTGCCCACAAAATTAATTTATATGTTAATTGCCCATTGCTTATAAGTTGAAGGAGTAAATTATCATTTAAATCTAAGTTCCACCACTGTAAACATGAAATATTGACTATCCAAATGTATTTTTCATATTAAAAACTCTATCATTTATCTGTTATTACAAACAACTCCATATCAGAATTTAGAAAATTAACAAGTTTAACTATATCGCAACAAAATGCACATATCTATTTAGTATTTGAACTTTCTCTAATATGCTATCTCAGTATTTAATTATTTTTTTTTCAATATTCAAATTGGCATCTAACTTGTTACAATATTATAACACAAAAAAAAACACCTTTAAAGCATATACAGAATGCTGAACATGAATTACCCTGGGCGATAAACATATATTTCAGGCCCAATCTTACAAAAATGAAGAAACACTTACCCTAGAATTCTTTTTCTTATTTCTACACCCAAATTGAGAAATGGGCTTTAGCTATAGATACTCTTGAATCTTGAAGAGGATCATAAACTTTTATTAACAATCAAAAGTTGTTTCCGACTTGCGTTATGTTCAATCAACTTGAAAGAATCGTAATCTCCACCGATTATATTTAATACACTCTTGGAGACTCTCCATCTTGGTTTGCCTTCTTTTTAGAAAATAGCCACCCTAAAATAGGTGCTAAAGACTTTCTTTTAATGGTCTTTTTACCTGAAGTTGGTCTCCCAAGCATTTCCTCTTTGGTAACCATAACTTTAGTCAATGAAGGAGGGCTAGCAAATTTAACATATTTTTTCTTCCCAAATTCATCATCATTATCATCATCTTCACTATCAATTTTATTACTTGGATTTTCAATGAACTTGAGGTCTTCAATTTGAGGATCATCAATAATATTAATTGGTTGCTTGTTGAACATTATTTCTTTTGCCTTAAGCCATTGTAACTCTCTCTTTGATTGCTCTAGTTCTTGTCTAAGAGATTTTATGCAATTTGTCATTAATTCAGCTTCTTCTCTTGCTTTTTGAAGGCTTAACTTTGTTTCTTCAAGCTCTGTTGTTAAAGCTCCCATTCTGGATTGGTATTGCCCACTTTCACTTGCTCCACCTCTCATCTAACCAAGAAAATAAGTTTATATTATAGGCTCATTTTTTTTACTTATGACGTATTTGATTCAAATGAATTTCATAAAAATCATGCGCAAAATTTATTTATATATGAATATAGTTTTAATTCATTTACTATAAATTTATTTGAAACTTCTATTTTGAAATTGTATAGAAATATCCATATTATGTCAAATGAAATTTCTAAATCAATTTATTCGCAATCAAACTAAATATTAGAATAAAATTAAACCAAAAGAAGGGTTATACTTTGTAGCTCATTTAGAAAGTTTAAAGGCAAAAAATCTTAAAAACCATCCACCTTTCATCCCTTCTTTAATAATATCCTAACCTTATAATAAAATTGTAAACTTTTGTCTAAATTTTCAGCTTTCACTTTCAAATGTGCCCACAAATACTAAATTGATCTCTTTTTCATTCAATTTTTTTTAAATAAATCATTTATTTTGATGAAAAAAGTTCAAATTAGTCATTTATAAGAGTTTTTTTTTTGAATTTTTGAAAAAAAAAACTAAAATGTGGGTGTTTTCTAAAATATTTTACCCGAATTTAAACCTAGTGTATAAAAGCATTAATAGTAGTAAGACAAAATGTATTTATCTATCCATAATTATATCCTTCTCAATGTTTCTAATATAATATCTTTAGCAAAATAATGTGCTTTGTTATGGTTCAAGGATAAAAATATTTCAGCTACATAAAGAAAGTGAAAGAGGGAACCTCTTTGAGCTTGTTGGCATAGATTTCTCCTGCTAAAACTCTTTCCCCAAATAGACTAACCGCTTCTTTTACCGATCGAAAAGGCGATCGAGTATCGATCTCTGCACGACCGGCCATCACCAATCTTCCTTCTTCTTTGTCCATTTGAGGTTGATCGAAAAATGAATGAAGACAAGCTATTGCACACAAAGAGCTAACTCATTTTATATATATAGATAAGTGATTGAGGTTCGTTAGTGCAATTTGTAGATGGTGATTTATGATTAATTAAAGGAAGTTAATTTAAAAAACATAAAAAGATTAAAGAATAAAATGATGGGTCTTTTTGGTTAAGTTTCTTCGCGTCCACTTCACTAGAATTTTGTTATTTGAAGTTGACAAGAAACAAAAATGGTGGTGGTTAGACCATCAACCTTTCATTTTCATTACTGATTCGTTAGCTATATTTTGTTGAACTTCTTTGATTAAGACATGCCTCCTCACTTAGTGGAGCCCCTCCTAAGTGGATTTACATAGTTCCTCCACGTAATAAAAGTAATTTAAGTAGCAATGTGCCCTCTATTTATAAATAATACGCAATTAACATATAAAATTAATTTTTGAACAGATCAGTCATAAAATTGATGGTTATTGCCAATTAGTCCATTTTCACAAATTAGCTTATAAATTAAGAGTGTAAATCAATAATTGAGAGAGCAATTAGCTTACAAGTTGAGGGGACAAATTATCAAAATGGAATTAATTATTTTTTTCTTTTTATGTTTAAAAGTTAAAACTTTTTATTTTTTAAAAAAATTGATCTATCAAACTATGGTGCATCCAAATTGACAACTCCTTTTTTTAATAATCATATACATATTCAATTTTTATGTAGGTATAATTAAATTACTTCTATAAAATTGGAAAGATTTACAGGAAATTGGTCACATGCAATCATCCTTCCACGTCATTTTACAATTTTTTTATATTATTAATTTTCATTTTTTATTTAAATAATTCATATATACTAATGAATTATTACTCAAATAGCGTTAATGTATACTTAATTTGGATAGCTAAGTCGCCTTTAAATGCATTAAATCCCCCAAAAAATTAAATAAAATATATACATTTCCTTGTTAATTATTTTTCTTTTCACTAAATCGTTGATATTAAAAGACATATATGAAATTATGGACGAGTCATTATTTCATTATCTAAAATGAATAATCAAGCTATAGGATAAAGTTCGCTGTTAGGCTGTTAGCGACTGAAGTAAGCAGTTTGTTGTTAATTTGTCACTTACTGACAGACTAGCTTGTAAAGAATTACCTATTAAAATTATCCTTCAAAAGTGCCTTTTATATCCGTCTAAATTTTGTTTGTATTTAGTGTGTAGTTTTTTTATAAATCTGAGTTTCAATGAAGATTATTATACTCTTAATATTTTTAGTAAATATTTAAAAAAATTACTTAATTGACCTCCTAGCTTGAATTGTTGCTTAAGCTGCCATCTTTTTATGTCCAAAAACAAAGCTGTCTTACTTTTAAAAAAGAGCTAGTAGTAATTGTTATCCTAGCATTTTTTTCAATGACAAATACTAGTGGGTGTTTGCTTATGGGCCTTTGTATCATCAAAATACTAGATTAGTTGGATTCTTAACCATTAATATTTCCATTTTTTATGATAACAAAATTTATACATATTAATTATTACAAACAGTTTCTGATATTTTATTAGCTTCAAAAAAAGTAAACATATATCATGACAGATAAGCTAGCTAGTAATGGTATGCAAATAGAAGCTAATGAACCAAGTAGATCCATCGAGCATATTCTGTTTCAGTGTCAGTTTGCTCAAGATTGTTGGTGGGCGTTAAACACAGATGAAAATTTGGACGTGCATGGTTGTTGGCAAATGGCAAATTTGGTTGCACCGGAATGAAGTGATTTGGAACGAGGGTGCTCTTCTTCGTCGGTTCTTAACTCAGCTAGCCATGATTTAGCTGCTTGGCATTTTCCCAGAGTGTGCAAGCTGCTCAAATTCGACAATTGGGATTGATAGAGGTGATGGCTTGGCAACCTGAATTGCGCCGCCTGCTAGATGGGTCAAGGCAAATGTAGACGCCGCGGTCTTCTCGGTTTTTTTGCCCATTCTCGTGTCATTATCGAATAGGACGCTCTAGACGTGATTATGCATCTTCGTTTACCTCGGAAGCCAGGGGTTGATATCCTTATTGATGATTGCTCGTCTTTAGTAAAGCAATTAGATAATTTTAGTTTTATTTTTTATAAGACGGTTTGCGAATGGCGCGAAGTACTCTTTAGCGCAAGCTTGTCGTCTATATCAGGTGAGTAGGATGTTGTGTTTCCTACATTTCTTACTCATATAATTGCTTCCGATTTGATTCAATAAGACGCCAAAAATAATATTCCAAAGCTTTTGTATGTTCTCGGATTGTCCTTTTTTTTATATTTCAAATATTTCAAAAAAAATATATTAAACTTTTTTTCAACTTTATTCTTAAAAAAAACATATGTATGTTTGGAAGTTATACTTTTCCGTATGTACATTTTATCGGTGAAAAAAAAACTGAATGCAAAAATCAATAAATCATAAAAAAAATTAGGTCAATGATATTACACTATAAGCTAGGAGTGGACAAAAAAACCGATCAAACCAATTAACCGAATCAAACCAAAAAAAAAACAAACTGAAAAATATGATTGATCAGTACAAAAGTTTAGATTTAAATTTTAATTTTTAATAAAAAATTATAATTTCTAACTATCAAATAGAATGCCCTAGATACATAAAAAAATATAGAAGATAAAGTTCAATAGTTTGATTTTCTATAGTTTCTCCTTTATTTGTTATATTTTTTTGAATCTAATATGTTTAATGGTTATATTGTTAAAAACTGCCAAAACAAAACAAAAATCAAACTATTTTAAATAGTTAACCGATTAAATATTTAACCATTTTAAATTTTAGATTTAGAATTTTAATTTTAAAATCATAATATTATATACCGGTTTACGAACAACACTCATGTACCGGTTACCGGTCCATGCACATCCTTACTTTAATCATCATTAACAAAATTATTATCAAATAATTAATGTTTTATTTTTTCATAAGATGTCTTTTTAAAATCTTATAAAATGTTTATGGTGTAAGGAGTCAACCCTGTTTTTTAAATTTGCAATTTGAAATCAAAATTCATATTTGATTATTTTAATTAAGGATAATACATTTTATTAAAGATATAATTATATAATATGAACATGTTCAGAGATCAAGATGACCCAATTTTACCTTCAATTGATCTATAAGTAAAAGATATTGTTTTTAATAAATAAAAAATTTGAGAGTATTATTTTTAATTGTTCAAAATGACCGAATGAATTATTTAATTTAAAATTAAAATTTAAAAATCAGATTGACCTTTTATTCGATATTTATACCAAACCAATAAATATTTTCTGGTTCACTCTCATAAAACACTATGTTGAGAAAGGTAACAAACTAAAGTGATAAATACGTATCCAAAATTTACAGACAATTAGAGATTACGAAATTAAATACGATAAATTAAGGAAAGTATATATTAGATGCATGAATCTAGAAGAAACGTATTGAAATTAAAATACCATAAATTTTAGCCAATTATGTTGACACTGCCTTGTAAGTATTTTACCATTTTATAATTCAAACAAGAATCTCATTAGCATTTAAAAATATCCTGTTTGTTAGCTATAATTCCAAAGCAATACCAATTAGGAAAGAAAAATAAAATTAATCGGGTGAGAATTCTCACTGATGTATTTATTTCTTACTATAATTAATTGTCTTCTAATAACAAATCATTCATAAATTAAATTTTTTGACTTCACAAAAACAATTATCTATTTAAATTAAAAAAACAATTTTTAATATAGTAAGACTTATATTTTCTTGATTGAAAGATGTCATATTTACTAATTTTATTTCTATAAAAAGAAATGTCAATTAAAAGAAATGATATGGAAAAATGATATCATTCTATAAATTGTTAATCATTCAAAAGATTTACAATGACACTCATAAATCCATATATTAATTTTCATAAATTCAAAAGATTTACATTAATGCTCACAAAGCTATAATCACACTATATAAATAACATCTCCATTTGTTATAAGAAAATCACAAACATATACACTAGAGAACAAGAGAACTACATTCTTTATATAAATTATATAAAAGATTAATCTTCATCAATTATGGCTTCATTTGCTCAAATTTTCGTCATGTTCCTCATTTTCTCAGGTATATATTTTTATATTAATTCATTTCTTTAGTATGTGAAAAAGTTAGGAATGAAATAAGAAAAAAAGTCATGAATAATAAACAGAAAAAAATTTTGTTTGAATTTTATTTTTGCAGTTGCATCAACGGTGAGTCATGCTAACCAATGCCCCTCAGCACCACTGTATCCAAGTGGATGTGATCTAACCAAATGTGGGAGCGATTGCTCTGTTAAGTACGGAAATGCGAGAGGGAAATGCGTTGGGAGCGGACCCGGGCAATCAGCACCATTTGCTTGTGTGTGCCTTGTTTATTGCCCACCGGCTAACCACTAGATTTTAGTTGTTTTTTCCGTTTCTTACAATAATTAATTGAAAATGCGTGTTTAATTTCTTCTTCTTATTATTATATAACTAGTCGTAAAACTGTGCATTTATACGGAATATAATTGATAGTTATATTTTTAAAATACAATTCATATAAATAATGGTCAAATCTAATGTTTTATGATATAGAAAATGATAAATAAATATATTTTTCAATTTGAAAAATTAATACGAATTATCTGTTAATGATATTTTTTAAAAATTAAAATAACTGTTCTGTTTAAATTTAAAATTGATGAGAATGCTTATTAGGTTTAAGTGTTTTATCAAATTGTAAAACTAATAAAAATAATTTTTTAATAATATTTGCACAGCTAATTAAAGTTAAGTCCTCAAATACTTTATTATCAAATCCGTGAGACTAAATTATGATTTCAATCCTTGACTAAATCAATCCACTCATGTTTCTTTTATTGAACTTTTTTTAGCAGTATATTATGTCTTTTAATATTGGGAAAAATTGAAAAATATTGAAAAGGGAGAAAATAATCTCATAATTACGCATGTGTGTTTTTAATTTGGAACAACACTTAATTAACTTCCCAAATAAAAGTTAGCACTTGCTTTCTTATTTTATTCTCAACCAACACGTGAACCAAAAAGCAAAACTTCTCCACTTTCTCTCAAATTAATCTATTAAATTAGTGGATCAAATTATTCTTTTTCAAAAATAAGAATACCAGCGTGTTTTATAGAGGAAGATATTGATCAGTTGCATTTTTCCCGGCCAAAATCACCACCACCACCGTCTTTTTTTTTTCTAGGTCACTGTGTTGCCACGGGAAGGAAAATAGATTAAAAAGTATGTCGTCTATGTCGTCACCGTCAGCGGTTGTTTATTCTCCACTTGCCTTTTCTAATAAAAACTCTACTTTTATAATTAGTTCATTGGATTTGGGTTTTCTTGATTTTCTTATTTTATGTTATACGCCTGTGTTTATTATTGTTACTGCTGCTGCGTTTTTACTATTGTTGTCGTTTCTATTTTCGCATTTGTTTGTTGCCGTTGCTGCTACACTCTCTGGATATTGCTGCGTTTTTATGGCTGTTGCTGCTTTTGATTGACATTATGTAATAATAGTATGATTTATTGATGATTATCTTTTGATTTATTCCTTGATCGATGCGGTCAATCCCAAATAGTAGAGCGATACTAGTTTGTACAAGTTAAAGGTTTGAAATTTGGATCAGTTGTTCTAATATCAAAGTCTGATTTTGTTAGAGAAGCTCGCAAACTCCATCTAATATATAGGTGGTCCTTGTTGATTCCCTTTTTGTTGTAATGTTGGATTTAAATTCTCCTTGCTTATCAATGATTTGAAGAAATGAGCTTCTTCCTAAAGTTGGTTATTCATGATTGGTCAATTTCATTTGACCAGTTATTTGATTTTCATTTATTGTTTATTGTTATCATAATTTTAATTTATTATTAAAAAAAATTATTACTCCTCTCTCTAATTCAAATTATAAAATTGTATTTAGGTATTTAATTAACTAGAAATATGTTTTATTTTTAATTAAAAAAATATACACAAAATATATTTATTATTTTCTAAAGAAATATAAAATGTACTTAAAAATGTATCAGAACTAATTACTTTTAAATTACAAAGTATACACAAAATATATATAGAATATATTTATTATTTTTTATAAAGTATACACAAAATATACATAAAATATATTTATTACTTTCGTCTATTCAAAAATAATTACAAAGTATGCAGAATATATATATTTATTTTTTACAAAATATACACAAAATATACATAAAATATATTTATTACTTTCGTTTATTCAAAAATAATTACAAAGCATACACAAAATATATGTTTTATTTTTTATAAAGTATACACAAAATATACGTAAAATATATTTATTACTTTCATCTATTCAAAAATAATTGCAAAGTATATACAAAATATACACAAAATATATGTTTTATTTTTTATAAAGTATACACAAATTATACTTATTATTTTCTATAAAAGTACAAAATCTATTCAAAAATATATCAAAATTAAATATTTTAAAATTAAAAAGTATACATAAAATATATTTTAAAATTTAAAAGTATACAAAAAGTATATATAAAATATATTTATTATTTTAAAATTATAAAGTATACACAATAAATTCACATAGTATATTTATTATTTTAAAATTAAAAAATATACACAAAGTATATACGAAGAATACACAAGGTGTACTTATTATTTTAAAATTATATGTATATACAAAAATATACACAATATATTATTATTTATTTCCAATAAAATTCTTGTGCCATAGGATTCAACTTAGACAAATTACATATATGAAATTATTGTATACTTTTAATATACAACTTAGACAAAGTATATTTTTTGTGCCATAGGATTCTAATTAGACAAATTACATATATGAAACTAGTGTATATTTTTAATGACTCTTGTGCCACAGGATTCAACTTAGACAAAGTATATTTTTTGTATACTTTTAATATATTTTTTTATTTTTATTATTCGTATAATAGTTTGTATATTTTCTGTATACTTTTACTATACCGTTTATATTTATTACATTATAAAATATATATAAAAGTATACACAAAAAATACACAAAATATATTTATTATTTTCTAAAATATATATAAAAATATATTTAAACTAATTATTTCGACATTATAAAGTATACACAAAATAGACATATAATATACTAATTTGTTTTTTATAAAATATACACAAAAAATACACAAAATATACAAAAGATACATAAATTTAACATCTTCCTCTGCTGTCCAAAGTCCTCTTTTCACATTTAATTTATCACAGCATGGTGGTCTCCCCATTGATCCTTTTTTATTATTAGATATTACTCAACAAACTAAACTATATAATATGTAATGGTGATGCACATTCATTAATATAATAAAGATCCAAATTTTAACTTACAACTCAAAACGTTTAATATGTGAAGAAGGGAGACATGAATTGCATGTAACTGCCTCACAAATTATCACTAATTGCATGATATCATTTTCATCTTAATTTAATTTCTTTTATAAATAAAATATGATGTTTAATTTTGACGTGATATTGATGCATGTAAGTTTTATGCATGCTCCCTCTCTTCTGCACATGCTTGGCTTTGTTAACAGTTTATAGAGGTTCATTTTGAGTTAGTTAATTAATTTGTTTTGGTTATATTAATTGCTAAATGGGTTCTTGTAGATAATCGTAAGAGAAATACTGACAGAATTTATATTATTTCTTCACTTGTTTCAGAAATATGTTTAGCTCTTTGAACACACTCCTTTAGGAACAATACATTACTAGGGCAAAGGCAATGCCACCATTAGCTTAGGCTGCAACCACAACGCCACATGAATCTTCTTCGTCGGCAGACGTCCAATCTGAATCGATTAGTAATCCAGGATCTTGATCGATCGGCGGTGGAGACGAAGGCGTCGATGCTACTGGCGATGATGACGAGAATGATCATGATCCTGATCTTGATGATGATGTTGATGAACGATTGAGATCTTCTTCGTTTGCTTCTGTTCTGTAGTTTAGCATTAAAAGGATGTGATGTTCATGATGGCAATGGTGTTGTTGGAAGGAAAGAGTGAAAAGAGAAGAAGAGAAACAAACAAACAAATAGAAATAAATTTTAAAAGCAAAAGTACTAATACTGCAAATATGTCAGTGGAATACGTACAAAAACAATTATTTTAATTGAAAAGGTGTTGGTCCCAATAAAAAAGCAGCCCACGTGCTTATGTAATTATTTTCAGTTTTTAAGTGCTATGTCTAATTTCCTCTTTAATTTTCCATGAGCTAAGTCTCATCAAAAAACCCTAGCCGCATAGCATCCTCTCCCAAAAAAAAAAAAAAAAAACCCTAAGCTTGGCTTTTTTCAAGGCCACCGCTGATCAATATTTTGATCGGCGGTGGTCTCGTTTTCCTTTAGTTCTGTTTTATTTATATATTTTATATATGCTCGTTGTTTTTTGCTATTTTATGTTTTTTATTTATGGTTGTTCTTATCTCTCCTTTTATGGAGTTTATATTTTCCTCCTTGGAAATTTTATATTGCCCTTTATGGGATTTGTTGTTCCCTTTGTGGATCTTCTATTGCGGTGCAAATTTGAATCGTTTATGATGGAATTTTTATTTTTAGGTTTTCAATTGAATTCATTCAAATATATAATCCAGTTGAACAATTCAGATTGAAACTGTCAGAGCTGTAAATTGTATTTTGATAAAGTGCACTTTGAATCTAATGCCTAATTAACGAAATCCAGATCAGTTGCGTCCAGAAGACATTGTGATGCTTTATCAACAATTTGCAATTTTCGATTACAAATTGCTATCATCGGGAATTCTTATCTTATTGATTTGTGCAAGAGGGTTGCAGCTTTTGTTATTTATTTGTCTTTTAATGTATTCGCAAGAAGCTATATACTTGAATTGTAATACTTTTTCTAGTGCTGTAATAAAATCCTACGTTTCTTCTCAAAAAGAATATTTCCATGAGCTAAGAAAAAGTATTTTTAATAAATTCAGTATTAAGGACTTAAGTTAAATCTTTATCTGAAATCATTCTCATTATCTTCAATAAATCTACAAGGTCCATTTGCACAGAAATTATGTAATAAAAATAGAATCTCAATCACATGATTTTATCCAATAAAAATTGATGTACCCTATCTATGTTACTTGCAATCAAATAGTATTACATAAACAATTAATTACTTTTGTATGAGATTATATGCAATATTATGCATATATAGATTATTTTTTTTTATGATTCATGCATATATAGATTTAGCAATGTCATTATTGAGTCGGATGCTTTTGAAGCGATTTTGAATATTTGCAAGTCGGAAGGTCAGAGTGGTGATGTGTTGATTGATGATAGTGTTTTGTTATTGAAATAATTTCATAATTTATTTTTTGTTTTTGTAAGACGGTCTGCGAATCTGGCCACACATTGTTTAGCGTGTTCTTCCCGTTCTATGTCAGATCATTGGAAATGGTTTTCGGACTTTTCTAAATTTCTTACATCTGTAACTGTTTCGAATTCTTTTTAATGAAGTTAGTTTGAGTTTCAAAAAGAAAAGATATTGAACGTATATATTATGATAGCAAAAATATTTATGATAAATGAATTTATTAAAAGTTCCCATGCCATGTACTAAATATTTTACTTTTCAAGCCAGTCTCATTTATTAATTATATAATTAAAAATTATATTTTCGAAGACAAGTACAAAAGGATATTGAACGTATATATATCTAAATTGCTATTTAGTATTAGATTAAAAATGTTTTTAATGAGATGTATTTATTAATTTAGGATGCAATTATAACTTGATTATCGTACCTTTTTTTTCCTTTCAAAATTACAGTATAATTTGTTTTATATTTTACATTATTATTAAAAGAAATTAATAGTTTAATACAATGAGACTAATGACTTTAAGATATGTTTTTTAAAAAGGCGAAACCCTTTTTAAAGTTGAGAAAATTATAAAAAAAATGACTAAATACTAGCCTTTTTTTACACAAAACATGCATTCTCATATCATGTTTATTATTTATGCCAGAATCTTTACAATTGTCCAACCCTGCTACGTTTATTACTCACCACCTTTTCTACCGTATGATGACACTTTTCAGATACAAAACGAGAATTTGACATTATCAGTGTCGCCATATACCGCCACATCATTAACAACTTCTCCATTTAGTTTTTCTCAACAAGATGATCTACTGTACCCTTGCATTGGAAAAGTTATTACAAGCAACCGTTGCGCTATGTCAGAGAAAATGATTCCGATTTCAAAATCCAAATAAAGAATCATTTGACAATTGGAGCTGACTACCAAAAAGGCAGCGCTACAAAGTGCAGACGACGAATTACTTAAAGTCATAAAGTGATTAATAGGCAATTATACAAAGAAATTTAAGTGATTTGATGAAACGGACAAAGGTTAAAAACCGGCTGTAAAGATTGAGTTAGGAGAAAGGTATTGGTTGCATAGTGTTTTTACATCCAAAGCTAATTTCAGGTCCAAAAAGCCAAGCCTACTATGCCACATTCATATTTTTTTAGGAAATTAAACTAGATTAATTAGAAATATCTGAGTACAAATGCAAAGATAAAAGTCGGAAACATCTGCCCATCAAATTGAAACATCAGATACAGAAATGGACGCCCGAGCAAAAGTATGAGCAACCATATTTGTTGATCTTCTGACATAACTCAATGAACTATTGACGTAGTCCGTAAGAAGATGCTCGCACTCTTTGACAATCAAACCAACAGATGAACGATTCTCCAATGAAGAATAGAAAGCTTGAACTAGAAATAACGCATCTGTTTCAAACCGAATATTGTGCGAAGCCAACCCTTTGACCCAGGTCAAAGATTCTTTAAAACTGGTAGTTTCCGCCATGAGAGGCTCTTGAAGCCCTGGCATCGAACGAGTCCTTGCTCCTAGGCATTTACCATCATGATCTCACACCACACAAGCGATTTCAATACGATGATTTTCGCGAGATATGGCAGCATTCAAATTACATGTGACATGACCAACAATTTAAAAGAAATATAAAAATTAAAAATTGATTTAGTTAAAAATATTAGGCTTAATTGCGTAAAAAATCACAAACTTTAGCGTATTTTGCAAATTTAACATAAACTTTCAATTTTGGCAAATTAATACACAAACTTTTGATTTTTGGCAATTTTAGCACCGATCAATTTTTCGTGAAAAAAATGCTGATGTGTACACCGGAATAACCACTATTTCGGCGTCCACATCAGCATTTTTCTCTATTTTTTTGAAGGAAAATTGATCGGTGCTAAAATTGCAAAAAAATCAAAAGTTTGCGTATTAATTTGCCAAAATTGAAAGTTTATGTTAAATTTGCAAAACACGCTAAAGTTTATGATTTTTTATGCCATTAAGCCAAAATATTATAATAATTAGTTTTATTAAATTAGAGTAGATTTTAGTGAATTTTACGTGTTTCGTAATTTGATAATCTACGATTTTAGTGAATTTTACGTGTTTCGTAATTTGATAATCTATTTTTTTTAATTTTTAATAAAAAAAATTGGATAATTGAATTTTGGATCTATAATTACAATGAGCTCACTACTATTGCAAAGAAATTGTATTATTTATATAACAAATACATATCAGATACATTTTTAATATATTTATTATAAATCATAATTAATGTATTTATTATAATTCGTAATTAATTTTGCAGTTTAAAAAAAAGGGCCATTCAGTCTAAGGGAAAAGGGTCATCCATGTCCCTAAAGTTTGTGGTCTGATCAAGTAAGCCCTCAACGTCCGGAAGGTTCACTCATACCCCCGACGTTTGTAAAAATGGACAATCAGGCCCCTCGATTTAACGCCGTTTCATTGCTCCTAAGACTCCGTTAGTGTGATCCTACGTGGCATAGATAAAGGATCATTTATGCCCCTAAGATTTGGGTCTGGGATCAAATGAGCCCTCAACGTTTGAAAAAGGTTCACTTATGCCCCCAACGTTTGAAAAGGTTCACTTATGACCCCAGCATTTAAAAAATAAACAGTCAGGCCCCCGGTTTAACATCGTCTCATTGCTTCCCAGACTCCATTAGTGTGATCCTACATGGCTAATTTTTACCGTCAAATTTTTCTCTACGGTGACGGTCTTTCTCTCAGCAACAATAGTCCGTCGTTGCAAAGTAATTTTATTACAAGGCCAAGCTAAACCGATAGACTATCCTTCTCCAACAATCGAATAAGGAATTCTTTTTATTAATCGGTATCTTGTTTGATGAAACTTGCAATGCGAGAGACAGAGAAAAAAAAGTGTTTGGTGAGATAGAAGGAGACAGTGCATAAGATGGAACGCCAAATGAAAAGGAATACAATTTTTATCCTTTTAATTAATTTTTTATATAATTGTTGTGTTTCTAATTTTTTGAGAAATGTAATTGTCGAATCGAAACACATGAAGAAGATGAATAAACGGATTTTTTTTATAATTTATGTGTCATTATTAATTACGTTTAATCGACTTCAATAATAGCGGACAATTATTATCGATTAAATGTTCGACGTTGGTGCTTATGGTTCGATTAATGGAAAACACTAAAAATTAGCCACGTAGGATCACATTAGTAGAGTTCGGAAAGTAATGATACAGTGTTAAATTGCGGGCCTAACTGTTCGTTTTTCAAACGTTAAGGGCATAAGTGAACCTTTACAAACGTTAGGGGCATAAACGAACCTGTTTCCAACGTTGAGGGCTCATTTGATCCCGGACCCAAACCTTAGAGGCATAAATGATCATTTTATCTTTGCCACGTAGGATCACACTAACGAAATCATACGAGCAATAAAACGGTGTTAAACTAAGGGGGGCTGATTGTCCATTTTTACAAATGTTAGGGGCATATGGGTGAATTACCTTTTCGGATGTTGAGAGTTTACTTGATCCAGACTCCAAACTTTAGGAGCATGAATGACCCTTTTCCTTTTCCCTAAAATTTGGGGTCTGGATCAAGTAAGCCCTCAACGTTCGGAAAGGTTCACCCAATGCACCCAACGTTTGCAAAAATAAACAATCAGGCCCCTCAGTTTAACGCCATTTCATTGCTCGTAAGACTCTGTTAATGTGATCCTACGTGGCAAAGATAAAAGGATCATTTATGCCCCTAAGATTTGGGTCCGGTATCAAATGAACCCTTAACGTTTGAAAAAGGTTCACTTATGCCCCCCAACGTTTGAAAAGATTATTCTCGTGAATAACAGCAAATCTGATGTCCTTTACGAAGAACAAATGATATATATTCTTTGTGAAGAACAGATCTGCCGGAAAAAAATTCTAGTAAGGAGTGATGGCTGCAGGAAATTTTTTTTCCGACAACGGATCCGATGAGTGCGGCGATCGGTAAATTGAAGTGGTTTCAGGTAAAAATGGAAGGGTAAATTGATCTGGTTTACATAATTTAGAGGGAGTGATATCCCCACTCTCTTTGGGTGTTTTTGATATAAAAACGCTAATTGCGGGTTAGTTTGACTTAAAAACTTACAAAATGACTCATTTGATATTTCATGGCAAGTTTAGTTGGTAAATTGGCCCTTTGTTCAAATAACTATTAATAGGTTAATTAACTCAAAATCAACACATCTGTTTCAAACTGAACATTGTGCAAAGCCTACCCTTTGATCCAGGTTAAAGATTCTTTAAAACTGATAGCTTCCGCCATGACAGGCTCTTGTAGCCCTGACATCGAACAAGCCCTTGCTTTTAGATATTTACCATCATGATCTCGCACCAAACAAGCGATTCCAATACGATGATTTTCGCGAAATATAGCAGCATCCAAATTACAGGTGACATGACCAATAATTTAAAAGAAATATAAAAATTAAAAATTGATTTAGTTAAAAAGATTATGATAATTAGTTTTATTAAATTAGAGTAGATTTTAGTGAATTTTACATGTTTCGTAATTTGATAATCTATTTTTTTATTTCTAATTAAAAAAATTGGATAATTGAATTTTGAATTTATAATCACAATGAGCTCACAACTATTGCAGAGAAATTGTATTATTTATATAACAAATACATCTCAGATATATTTTTAATATATTTATTATAATTCATAATTAATGTATTTATTATAATTCGTAATTAATTTTGTACTTTAAAAAAAAGGGCCATTCATTTTCCTAAAATTTGGAGTCTGGATCAAGTAAGCTCTCAACGTTCGGAAAGGTTCACCTAATGCCCCCAACGTTTGTAAAAATAAACAATCAGGCCCCTCATCTAACATTTTTTCTAGATTACTACATTTTTTCTAGATTCCTCAAAATTAATCCCTTTGCTGGATGTTTATACCAAGTCAATGAAATATTTTCTGGTTCACGCTCATGAAATATTTTCTGGTTCACGCTCATGAAATATTATGTTGAGAAAGGTAACAAACTAAGAGTAATTAATATGTATCCAAAATTGATAGACATTACAAAATTAAATACAACATAATAAGGAAAGTAAATATTAGATGCAGGAATCTAGAAAAAATGTATTGAAATTAAAATACTATAAATTTAAATTATTGATTTTTAGCCAATTATTTTGACACTGCCTTGTAAGTATTATACCATTTTATAGTAATTCAGGAAAGCATTTCATTAGTATTAAAAAATCCTGTTTCCTAGCTATAATTCTATAGCAATAATACCAATTAGGAAAGCCCAAAAAAAAAAACAAATAAATTAAGTGAGAATTCTCACTGGTGTATTTATTTGTTACTATATTAAGTGTTTTCTAATAAGAAAACTTTCATAAATTAAAAATTATTTACTTCACAAAAACAATTTTCTTTTCTATTTAAATTTTCCGAAGATATAATTTTTAATATATATATATGACTTATATTTTTTTGAAAATAGTTAATAAATTCATTTTACCTATTTTAAAAGATAAAAACAAATGAGTTGAAAGATACCATATTTATTAATTTTATTTCTATAAAAGAAATGTTAATTAAAAGAAATAGACCAATATTTTGTTATTAGGGAAACAATCAATGATTAGAAGAATTCGATGTAATAATTATATTTACTAAATTAGAAGGGAAATGATATCATTTTATCAATGTATTAATTGGTGAGAATTCTCACTGATAATCAGTATTATTTTGTTACTATAGAAATTGTTTTCTAATAAAAAACATTTCATAAATTAAACTTATTTACTTCAAACAAACAATTGGTTTTTCTATTCAAATTTTCCAAAGAAACAATTTTTAATATAGTAAGACTTATTTTCTTGAAAATAGTTTATAAATGTATACATATTTAAAAAAAAACAAATAAGTTGAAAGATATTTACTAATTTTATTTCTATAAAAGAAATGTTAATTAAAAGAAATAAACAAATATTTATTATTAGGGAAACAATCAATGATTAGAATAATAATTCAAAGCAATAATTATCTTTACTAAATTAGATTATGGAAAATAATATCATTCTATAAATTATTAATCATTCAAAAGATTTACAATGACACTCATAAATTCAAAAATTCTATATTAATTTTCATAAATTCAAAAGATTTACATTAATGACCACAAATCTGCAATCACACTATATAAATAACGTCTCCGTTCGTTGTAAAAAAATCACAAGAAACATAAACTAGTAAGCCAGAGAATTATATATAAAAGATTAATCTTCATCAACTATGGCTTCATTCGCTCAAATTCTAGTCATGTTCCTGATATTTTCAGGTATGTATTTTTGATATTAATTCGTTTTAATTTTAGTATATAAAAAAATTGGAATGAAATAAGAAAAAGAGTTATGAATGATAAATAGAGATGTAATTTTGTTTGAATATTATTGTTGCAGTTGCATCAACAGTGAGTCATGCTCAAGGATGCCGTAAACCACCACTATATACAAGTGGATGTGTTGCGAACAAATGTCAGACAGATTGCTATGCTAAGTACAACGATCCGACTGTGCCTGTGCCTCCGATAGGGCTTTGCGTTCCGTCCGGACCCAAAGGATCAGCACCATATGGTTGTGTGTGCTATGTTAAGTGTTAACCACTGGAATTTTGTTATTTATCCCGTTCCTTACTATAATAAATTGAAATTGTGTGTTTAATTTCTTCTTCTTATTAGTATATCATTACTATATTTATGTTTGATTATTGAAATAATAAAATAGATATTTTAAATTTAATATCAATAACTATCCAACTTAAATTTAGACAACTTATAATATTAATTATAGATATAGATTTATATTATTCTGTTTTATTTTGAAAAACTAATTAATCATGTTTTTATATATTATATTGTATTACAATTAATATATGTTGCCTTCAACTATCTTTGGCTGTTGCCTTCAAACAAAGTATGAGCATATTATTAGGGGTGAGCAAAATATTTGACTGACTAATTAAAGTTAAGTCCTCAAATATTTTGTTATCTAATTTATAAGACTAATTTACAATTTCAATCCTTAACTAAATCAATCCACTGACTTTTTCTGAGCAATATATTAAGCCTTTTAATATTTCAATGAGCTAAGAAAAAACATTTTTGTTAAATTGAGTATTTGAGGATCTAAGTTTAATCTTTATATGAAATCATTTCCGTTACCTTGAATAAATCTTCAAGGTCCAATCACATGGAATTTAATGTTTAGAATTTAATCACATGATTTTATCTAATAAAAGTTAATTAAAAATTGAAATACTGAATCTGTGTTACTTGCAATCAAATAATATTACATAATCAATTAATTACTGTTATATGAGATTATATGCAATATTATGCATAAATAGATCGTGTGATGGTAAAAATTAAGCATGATAAATGAATTATTAGAAGCTCCCACACCATGTACTGAGATATTTTACTTTTCAAGTCGGTCTCATTTATTAACTAATCATATGCGTTGTACAATTATGCGGATCAATATAATATTATTTTGTTGGTTTTTTTATTATAATATTTTTTTAAATTAAATTTATTATAATTAAATTAGAATAATAATGTAATAAATATTATATAATACTAATAAATTATTATTTGATTAAAAATGATATTATTTTGCATGATCTTTAAACAGATAAAATTGAAATTTTTAAACTAATTTTATTGTGTTTGATTATGTATTAAATTGATTCCAATAATTATTTAAAAAACAATAACTGATTATTTATAATATTAAAATTAATGTTCGTATTTTCTATTTTGAATTTTAAGAGTACATATTAATCTTCTAAATATTATTGTAGGGTCACACTTAAGTTATTTTAATTAGTAATTATTAACTTGAATATTTCAATAAACTTTTATTTATGAAATAAATTTAGTCAGTAATATTTAATGAAAAGAGTAGATATTAAGTAAACTTATTTTTCTTGTTAGCATATTAAGTGAATGACACATATGAATGAG
Organism: Mercurialis annua; assembly: GCF_937616625.2. Classification (NCBI taxonomy): domain Eukaryota; kingdom Viridiplantae; phylum Streptophyta; class Magnoliopsida; order Malpighiales; family Euphorbiaceae; genus Mercurialis; species Mercurialis annua. Next base: position 29,875,459 of record NC_065573.1, on the reverse strand, counting down.
GTATCAACACTTTGAGTGACCAAATATATAAATTATCATTAGAAATATACAGGTGCCTTCAAAGTATTTTGAGGTTTAAAATAACTCACATCAATTAATTATATGCTTTGTTTTTCTTTTTTGACATATTTAATTTATTATGTTATGTTTGATATTTCAACTTTGAGATATATCTTGAATAAATAAATATCAAAAGTTAATAAAACAAATATATTAAATATATTAAATTAGGGTGGTGCTATTTTCAGAGCAAAAATCACTAGGGCCAGAGCAATATTTTTCATTTTGACAAAATTGTCCTTTCTTAATTTGAGTCTATCTCGTTTCTTTTATTCTATTTTTCTTTCAAAAATATTCCAACTAACTTAAATAGAAAAAAATAATTTAGAACAATTCAGTAAAATATTTTGAATTAATAAGTCTCACTTATCAAATCCAACTAAAATTTAAAGTTGACATTAAATATACTTAAAATTAATCCCAAATCAATTGCAACAAAAAATTTTACTTTTGAATTGGAAAAATTACTGTATTATCAAATAGAGAAAAAAAATTCAATAAACATAAAAATACCGAAAATGGAAGTTAACTTAATTCAATTTCAAATTTAATTCTTCAAAGAGGAATAGAGAATAAATTTATATTATAAAATATAAATAAAAAATAAGAGAATTACCATAATTAAATGTGTTGTTTTAGGATTTTTTTATTTAAGTTAGTTGAGATATTTTTGAAAAAAAATCTATTGTAAAAGAAAAGGAGTTGACTAAATTAAGAAGGGACAGTTTTGTCAAAATGAAAAATCTCGCTCTGGCTCTAGTGATTTCTGCGCTGAAAATAGCTTCACCCTTATATCAATATATATAGTATAAAGTAGAATCCAAAAATACTGTACGTTGAACAGTGTTTTTGGATTCCAACATATTATTTTATTTCATCTTTTATTACAACCTTGCCATTTCTTTTAGTTATTTGTTTAATACGTGGATTTAAAATCTTTTGTCAACATGTGACTATCCCTATGTAAATTAAGCACAATTTTGTGAGTCCCACATGACATGCTATTTTGAATCCCACGTAGCACTTTATTAGTCCTACACTTTCAAAAAAGTATTTTGATATTAATTATTTAATTATTTAGTGAGAAAGTTATATAAAAATAAATATGTAATAATTATATAGAGATAACTGATGATTAATAAAAGTCTTATGCTTATTAATATCTTTCTTGACAAATTTACTCTAACTGAATTCTTTTAATGCCATTTGTTATCTTGCTAAATTTTTTAATTATTTCTAAATTTTTTTATTAAGTAGTCACTGTTTCAGTATTAAAAAAGGGGGACCAATAAATTTTCGGTATCAATTTTTTTTTAAAATGACAATATGGTACCGCAACAAAAATTTATATTAAACCGATAAATAAAATTGTTAAATAATTACAAGTTAGTTGTTCCAGCCGGTTTATATCAGAAAAAGATGACATGACGTATAAGGTGACAAAAATATATATGTGACTAACCGGCATTTTTACTGCTACCGAAATGAAACCGGATGGAACAACTAATTTGAAATTATTTAATAAATTCAGACACTATTTTAATATAAATTTTTGTTAAGACACTATATTGTCATTTTTTTAAAAATTTCAGACGCCAAAAATAAAAAAAAAACTTCTTCATCTTGCCTTTGTATAACTCTTTTTTTTATATACCAATAAGGTAACTTAAATGATATAAATTTTGGATAGTAAAATGTTAAATCATGCATTTAGATCTTTCACAAAGAATTTTTTGCGCTCACAACATTTTCATTTTCTTTAATTGCGTCCAATATATCAATATTTGAGTATTTGTTTGAATGTCCTCTTGCAATACCTCTGTGAATTAACGGAAGCAGTAAAACCCACATAATAATCAGTAAAGATCCTTTGAGATATATAAAAAAGAAAAGTTAGTAATGAAAAATTTATCATTTTCGTGCACGAACTATCACTGTTTTTAAAATTCGATGCTGAGTTGTCACCGTACAAGGCCCTAAAATATTAAGTTCGATCCACAAGCCCAAACGAAAATAAGAGCCCGCAAAACGCAAAGCCGGGCCTAAAAAGGCATGTAAGCCATATACAGAGAGAGAGAGAAGAAACCAGCATTCCCACTGCCAAGGGCTGTTACTGTTATTAATGAAATAGTAGAGGTGGGGGATTAGGGTTTTACAGAGAAGAAATTTGGGGAAAATAAAGCAAAGATGAAATCGGTAGTGGGAATGGTGGTTTCGAACAAGATGCAAAAATCAGTAGTGGTAGCAGTTGATAGACTGTTTCACAACAAGGTTTACAATCGCTATATTAAACGCACCTCCAAATTCATGGCTCATGATGAGCATGACCGCTGCAATATTGGTGATCGTGTAAGCAATCTCTATTTTTTCTTTAAGTTTGTTCATCAAAATTAAATCCAAACCCAGCTTCTGAAATTGGGTACTTCATATCTATGCAAATTTATGTTTATACCAAGGAAATGAAATTTAGAAATCTATTCTTGATATTGGGTATTTTTGACTTGCTAATTGTATCTTTTTGTAACTTGGTTAGTATAAACGAGTTTTACTTTTCGTATTTGCTTGTGAAATTGCATTTTGAACAATTTCATAATTACAGTACAGACCACCATTGAGAATTCTAGTAGAAGAACGAGCCTTTTGTCAGTTCCGCGTCTCTTGCTTAAACCTGCTGATTTTGTTTTTGCCTACTAATCCTGTTTGTTCACGGTTTAAATTTAATAAGTACATGCTATTTTCTTGTAAATTGTCCTTCCTATATGTGTTTACTAGTGGGTACAACATAATTTAATGATGTAGCCCATCTGAGGAAACACCGATGTCTTGCTGAAGTGTTCGAAGAGGGCTTAAGTGCAAGTCTTGAGGAACTTAGAGGGAGCAGGGATGTATAAGATATACCTCCGTGTAGCATACAAATCTGTGTCGTTTTCTTTCTTTTTATATTTTTAATATATGACGGGACTCAAAGTTGAGCTGGATGCTCTAAGGCTTCTGCTCTGTTTCTTGGGAGTTGTATTTTTTTGGTAATTTATGTAGTTAAATTATTTAAGCGAGTAATTTTCTTGAATTATGTGTCTTTCTTCCTGATTTTCATATTTTCTACTAGTATGATTCATTAGATATAAAGTGTGAGTCACTTTGATATAAGTTCTATATGTAATTGGATAATATCATAAGTTCGTTAAATTTTTTCAGGTTAGGTTAGATCCTTCTAGGCCGTTGAGCAAGCGAAAGCACTGGGTTATTGCTGAAATTCTTAAGAAAGCTCGGATTTATGTGCCTCCATCTGCTGATAATACTACTAGTTCGATTAACACTACCGAAGCAACAACTACTTCAACCTCTTGAGGTTTGCTGAATTCCTTGTCTATTATGAACTTCACTTTGTTTTGCTTCATCTTTATGCAAAATAGTAATGCAAACGTTTAATGTTATATTATTCAGATATAATAAAGTTGAATCTTTCCTTCGACAAATAAACTCACACCTTTACCTTATGTCCAGGGATGCGTAATTTTTTTGCATTTATACAAATACAACTTAGCTTCTCTTTAGTTTATTTGTGTCTTTATGTTGCATCAGATTTAAATTGGGCTCTATCAGTTCTTGTGATTTTTAGTCAATGCACAAGAACACAACATCGATCAAATATTAGACAAATTTAAATGAAAAAATAAAATAAATCGATTAATCTAATTTAACTCAAAAAAAATCGTCTTTCTATTCAATTTTATTTCATTTTAAAAATTAGTTTGATTCAAACTACATGCTGAAGTTATGTTTTCTATAGAAAATTTTGGTTCACTTGATGGTTAATATTTCATCTCATGTGACTTAGCTTAGATTGGTTGTGCTTTATTCCATACAATGAAAACGAGTTCAATCGTAATCATGGTAAGCCAAGATGTGAAGTAATTCTTATATACTTGGCTGGTTTGCATGTTGCATATGTTAATTATGAGCGTATGTATTTTAATGTTGCACGAGAGGTATATGGCTGTTTGCTTGTTATGCAAGTTGCATTTTGGTTGACATTGTCAACAATAATATGGTTTGTTTAAATTTACAGTTGAATTTGGAGAGCTGATTACTATAAGCGATATATTTCTTGTGAAATTTGATAGATATGGAACTCTAGCATCAGGGTAGAGAACACCGAGAAATACAGAGAACAGCAAGCCGAAGTATGAACAAATCAAAAGACAGTTGTCTGCATTCCCAATTGAATTTTGTTTGAATGTAGACATATGAACCTTAAAGGATCTTAAGTATATTTCACAAATTCTCTAAATTTTGATTCCTTTTCCAATTAATATTTGTGGGATTGTTCTGTTGAAGATCAATAAACAGCCTTCTCATCCCAATAAATGTAATGGATAAGGGAGGATAGGCCATTAACAATTTTCAAATTCAAATTAAAAGAGAGAGGTGGGGTTTTTCAGCTTCTATATCTTGATGAACAAAGTTATATGAAGAAATGTTTTTAATATTTTTGGTCAGAATACATATTTTTATGACCTAAAATCATTGTAATGAGATAATAGAGAAGTATACGCATTTATCAGCAGCCATGATTACACTCTAAATTGTTTGCTCTCGAGCATTAGCTCTCCGACTAATATAACTAATACAACAAAACAAGAAGGCAATTTATTAGATAAAGACTTGTTATCTTCACTTATTGGTTGAAATACCCAAGGGATTTCATTGTTGTTGACCTCGCAACAATTGACTACCACTACAAAGAACTCCAACAAGACGATAAATGTCATTGCCATTCCTTGAAAGTCCAATACAATGCCAAATCGGATAATGAAATGAAATTTATTACAATTTATATATATTCGTATAGTTATAAAATATAAAAATGAAGGGTTAATGTGATCAAAGGAATGTCTTTTCCTGAAAATTAGATTATACACATTATGGACTTAACTAATAGCATCGCATTCAATAAATAATTCAAAACATCCGAGTCTCAGGAAATTTTCCTACAAACCTCTGCAAGCAATGCAGTATGAGTAACCCCCCAAATACTTTCAATGCTCAATGATACTGCATCCAGAAGATAAGTATTTAGTACTAGTGGAGTACTTATGTTAACCAGGCGAATAAATCTCTTCTTCGACTGCCTCCAATCATGAGTAAAAAAATTCCATTGATTGTTTCTAAGTAATAGTAGCAGAACAAGCCACACTTTTCTTTGACTTCCCATTCTTTGAACTGAAATGCAACATTGAAATGGATTGCTACTTCGATTTCTTGGATAATAATAGAAGATCTAAGAAATCCGAGCTTGATTTCCTGAGAAAGAATATTTGAAAGGTACAAGGCAAAAACTATTTTGTTCAATACCTTTGGAGGTACTCGAAATGGAACATCAAGCCTCAACTCCAGCAGCATTCGTGTTGTATGGGACACACTGTATGACCTGAATCATGATAAGTATGACCAAAAAATGAGACAATAAAAAATCATGACAACAAAGCACCAAAATCTGTGATGAATGCTGTACATACCATTGAGTCGTCATAACTTGTAGAGCTCTGCATCGAAACATAAAAAATAAGGGGGACAGAAAACCAGTATTGGTTCCAGATTGAAAAGTCTTTTCAGTGTTTACATTCTACTTCGAAATTTCACTTGCTTTGTCTTTCAAAAATGTTTATATGAAAAACCAACCTTCGGTCGTGTGTAATTGTTGTATAATCTTCTAAAAATTGTGTACATCAGAAATTGTATTCATGCGGTAACTAGCAAGGCTTCACTTTGAAAAGCCACCAAAAACCAAAAAAAATTCTAACTTGAATCCTAGAAATTGCCTACCAGTAATCTCCACAAGAACATTCACCATCCCTGAAATGATGAAACCTCTTTCCATCTCTCACAACAATTGTCCTTTTAACAACTTTTGACATATATTTTATTGCATTGTGGCAATCACCACAGATCCTAAGGTTCTTGAAAACCCTGACAGTGGCTCCAAGAGGAAGTTTCAAAAGTCCAAAAGCAACTGCAAGCTTCTCACTGTGAGTAGACAAGGAATTATCTTTCTGGTCATACTCCAAATCACGCACCGCAAACTTTTTATCTGGAACATACCCCAATTTTCTCATTTCCAGGCACAGATGATCAAGATAATTATAAACTGCCAGCACCTCAGGGTGAACAGCATCATCAACCAAGAATACGTGGACCATACTCTCAATTTCAATCCAACTACAACCGGGTTCCTTCTTCACCCCTCGGTCCTTCATTAACTTCCGCACTTTGGCCACGTCTGCCAATCTCCCTGCTTCAGCATATATGTTTGACAATTGTACATAGGTTCCATCATGTTGGGGCTTTAGCTCAAAGAGTCGCTCTGCAGCTGTAACACCCAGATCCATGTTCTTATGTATTCTACAGCCGGCAAGAAGAGCTTCCCAAATTGGAGCACCAGGTTCAGAAGGCATTGATTCAATTATACTCTTTGCTTCGACGAATTTCCCGGCTCTACATAACAAGTCAATGACACGGGCGAAATGATCTTCACCAGGAACTATTTTGTAAACATCATACATTATATTGAAATAATGACGTCCTTCTTTAACTAAACCAGCATGGCCACAAGCAGAGAGAACTGTGAGAAAGGTTATCCGATCAGGCATTATTCCTTCTGCTAACATCTCTTCGAAAAGTTGTATTGCTTGAACCCCATGTCCATGCTGCCCCAGAGCTGCAATCATTGCATTCCATGATACCGAATCAACACAAGGCATAGTAAGGAATAAAGAGTTTGCATCTTCAACTACCCCACATCTTGCATACATTGTTATTAGAGCATTTGCTGCTGAAAGACTTGAATCAAACCCAAACTGGACAAGTTGAGCATGCAATTGGCATCCTTGTTTCAGCGATCCAAGCACAGAACAGGCAGTAATAGCTCCTGCAAATGCATAATCACATGGTTCAATACCTATTAACTTCATCTTGTTGAACAGCTTCAAACTCTCTTCTCCAAACCCATTTTGCGCTAATCCTGATATCATTACAACCCATGTCAAAATGTTCTTCTCAGGCATCTCTTTGATAAAGGTTTTAGCTTCATCCATGCATCCAGCATTAACATACCCAGATAAAATTGCATTCCATGACACAAGGTCCCTCACTGTCATTTTGTTGAATACATTCTGAGCCGCGCCAACTTTACCACATTTCCAGTATAACGTAATCAATGCATTATTTACAGGCAAAACAAAATCTGGTGAAGGATTAGTCTCTGTTTTTACAACGTGAGCATGCACCTGCTTACCATGCTGGAAGAAACCAGCATAAGAACAAGCAGTTATAATACTAGTATATGTATACTCATCCAACTTTAGCCCTGATAAATACATTTTCCGAAACATCTCCAGTGCTTCTTGATAAAGTCCACGATGCATATAACCCGAAATCATTGCATTCCAGGCGACTACTAATTTCTCACTCATCCCATCAAAAACTTCTCTCGCTCCATCAAGATCATCATTCTTAATATACCCCGTAATAATAGTCGTCCACGACAACTCATCTTTCTCAGAAATCTCATCAAACAATCTCTTAGCCGCACCCATCAAGGACGAAGATACCACCGATGGCGAAGATGCACACTTAACATAAACAGACAGTAATGCATTCAACACAGAAGTAACAAACCCGACTCCCGACTTCACCACAGCACAATGCAGCTGCTGGCAATGCCTTTCATGTTCAGCAACAAGTGACAAAGCACCAAGAACACTAGTAAAAGTAAAATTATCAGGCTTAAAACCATTTCTTCTCATATCACAGAACAATTCAACAGCAGCATGACCATCATGGTTATGGGAGTAAGCAGTGATCATAGCATTGTGAAAAACAGTGTCTCTCATGATCAAAGGAGTTGCAAAGAATATATTTCTCGCAAGTTTTATATCCTCACTTGCAGAATAAGCAGTAATCAATGTGGTTCGAGCAACTATATCTGGGTTAGGAATTTCGTCGAACAGGTGGCATGCGTAAGTGAGTTTCGATGATTTGCAATAAATATCGATTAAACGGTTGAGAGTATGGCCATGTGGCTTGAACCCAGAAGCGATCATGTGGGCATGGACTGAACGAGCAAAGGGAAAAGAGCGGGGGCGTTGAGGGCAACATAGTTGAAGAAGCTTTGTGTAATGGTTTGCCCATATACGAATGCAATCTTTAGAGTTTTTCATGTCTATTATTATTATTAGAATTTCATGGTATTTTTCTTCTTTGCAGCATTTGATAATGGCGGCAAATGAGGTATTTGAAAAGCCCTTGCATTGTTTTAGTTTGGGTTTAGGCTTTTAAGATGAAAGTGGATATATTTGCAGTTGTAGTTAGCATTTTTTGTAAGAGAGTTCTTGTGGGTGGACAAAAGTGCACTTAATTTTACTACTAAATCCGGTCTGAATCAGACAGACCCGATCCCGCATTAGATTTTCACTCTTTTAATGAACAGAATATATTTAAAATTTCATATAGATAAAAAGCATCTAAATTGATAAGTATAAGCAAATTCATAAAGGCCAAACCCATACTAAGACCCCTGTACTATACGAGTTTTGTTCAGAAGACCCTTATCCCAAAAAAGTTATCTCTCTGGTACCTCTACTAATATTTTTGTGATTTGAATGCCCTTTATTGGACGGAATGAAGAGAGTGTATCCCACTCTCCGTTAACTAACGGAAAATGTGATGTGGCAATCAATTTTGAGGACTTATTTCATATAAAATCATAAGTAAACAAAAGTATTGTAATACAAAATAAATTTGATGACAAAATGGATAATTTTTCCATCATCTTCTTCCTTCTGCTATCAACAACTTCAAAATCAAAATCAAAACTCTTAAACTCAATCATCGCTCGAAGTCGAACGCTAGACAAACAGCCTTTACAGCTTCCTTCTCGTCATGTCCATATTCGCGGTGTTTGGCCGGAGGAGTTCGCTAACGGCAGAAGTGTGGCCGGAAACCAGTTCAATGCCATGTATACCGGTAAAATGCGATGGACTTGTTAAGCAGCAAATTTTTTCACAATAAAACAACCCATTCACTCTCTTCACTTCCATAATCACATATATCATAAACACCTTTAATTATGACCTTCACCGCCATTATCAACATTTACACATGTATCTTCAATCTCCATCCTCAGGTTTCTCTGATATGCCACAAATTCGAATTTACTACACTCCAATCTTATTAGGACCGGATCTTTTAAAAAATTTGGTGTCAGTGATCCTCTTTTCAATCGTTATGTTTAGAATTCCCAAAATACGTATGGTGCCCACTAGATGTTCGATAAAATTCTCCATAGAGACGTTCGCACTTGAAATACTCTAATTTTTGGCTTTGCTCACAATGGCAACTTTAAAATGGAGAAGGCTGCGAAGGGAGGGTTTTTCTCCTAATCAGTTTACCTTATCTAGTGTTTTAATATTGCTCCAGTTCTTGTGAGATAAGAATTGGAAGGAAATTCATGGGTGGATTTTAATCGGATCCAAAATCTGCCCTTGGAATTAGAATCTACCTATTTGAGACAGCAAAACAAGATCGAGTTAAGCTACGATAATTCTCCATTTTCATGGTGGCGGTTTTTGCATTAGCCAAGCGGATTGGTTTATGTTTTACCATATTTACACCAGCCTTGCTCGCTCTGCTAACTCCATTTTTGTCTCCCGAGCACCGTCTTCCGGCTGCGGTTGATAACTATTAATTACATTAATTTACTGGGTTGGTACTTTATTGTGTCAATTACTCCAATACTCAGTTGGGTTTGTTTCCTAAAACTTTACGAGATTGCTTATTATTGTGTAGTTCTCTATGTATTTCTTAATAAGCTTTTTATTGAATGATATACATATTCAGGTTGTCGTCGGATTATTTTGCGTCAATCATATTTTGGCTAAAAGATTATTTGATGCACGGCAAGAGAAAGGTACAGGTCATGCAATATAAAATTGGTGGGAATATGTATGTGTATGTGGGAGATGTGGATTTCTTGATAATGGGTTTATTAAGAAATCAATTTTAAATATGTACTGCAAATTTGAAAAGTTGATGATTCAGATCAAGAGGTATTGAGGAAGATGATGGTAAAATTTAGTTAAAGATCCATATATTTTATATGTATTTTGTGCATTAATTATAGGGATCAAAAAGTTAAAATGTCAAGACAATTATTTTTTACACTCTCACTAACGGCAAGTGAGATATACTCTCTCCATTCCGTCCAGATAAGGGCATCAAAATCGCAAAAATGGCAGTAGAGGTACCAGAGAGATAACTTTTTTGAGATAAGGGCTTCCTAAACAAAACTCGTATAGTACAGGGGCCTTAGTATGGGTTTGGCCATTCATAAACAGAATTTAGATAACGGAAACTAAATATTGACCGAACTTGGACTGAACTTGAATACCAATAAGATAGAACTCAAACGGTTTGCACACTGATCACATTTCTAAGGTCATAGAATCATTTCCTCTTACAAGGTTTAAACTATACTTCTCACAAATAAATGACGTAGATGTATGTTCAAGTAAACTTGAGAGAATTTTAATCGTAAAAATTTACACCTCAACCGGACATTGAATTACATATAAAAAAAATTGGATCCAGTTTTGACTACCTATGACTCTGCTAAAATATGCACCCGTCAATCTTGCTGCCTTGATATGGCACTAACAAGGTCATGTTTGACACTTACAAAGCAAGAGATTCTAGTTTCTTACAGAAATCTGGCTAAATCCATAGCATTTGTTTAGTCCTTGTGCTCTCATGAGTCTTTTTACCTCCTCTATACCAGACCAGTTACCTGATTCAGCAAAGATCATGCTCAGTGAAGTGTGGTTGGCAGCATTGGAAGGCTCCAAAGTTATAAGCCATTGTGCTAGCATTTCTGCAGCTTCTAATTGGCCATGAGCTTTACAAGCTGACACCAAAGAGCTCCATATTCTTGTGCTAGGTTTCATAGGCATTGTTTCCGTAATTCTAAAAGCATCATCTATGTTCCCTGATTTTCCAAGAAGATCGACAAGACAAGCGTAATGCTCGATGGTTAGTGGAAATTTTCCATCTTTCTTGACATTATCAAAGATCTGTTGTCCCTCTTGAACAAGGCCAGAATGATTGCAAGCTGATAAAACAGCAAGGAATGTGACTGCATCTATTTCCACACCTTTTTCTTGCATCTCACGAAAAATACACAGAGCCTCTTCGCCATAACCGTGTATACCATAGCCGGTGATCAATGTGCTCCATGACACAGAATCTTTAATATGCATTTCTTCGAAAATTTGATGTGATGCTACAAGACATCCACACTTTGAATACATATGCATAAGTGCATTCTCGACGAAAACATCAACATTCAAGCCACATTTCACAATGTAGCCATGAATTCCATATCCATTCCTAAGTGAAGTTAAAGTTGTACAAGCAGTAATTACAGCCAACAAAGTCACATAATTTGGTTCAATTCCTTCTTCTCTCATTTGCCTACATAGATTCAAAGCTTCGACACTATCTTTACTTCGAGAATAGCTCCCAATAATCGAACTCCACATCACAACATCTTTAACTTCAGATCTTTCAAAAACAACCTTAGCCAGATGAAATCCCTCTCCACTTCTGCAATACATGTGTATAAGCGAAGATGAAAAACAACGATCTGAATCAAACCCATTCCGAAATGCATACGCATGAATTTCTCTTCCATTCATAACATAACCTAACTCAGCAAATGCTGGCAAAATGGCAATCATAGTTACCCTATTAGGCCTAACTCCATTAATCTGCATGTCCCGAAAACAATCAACCGCCATATTATAATCCAAATTCGCAATGCACCCGGAAATAAACGCAGTCCAAGAAACTTCATTTCTCACTTCTATTTGATCAAACACGCAAAAAGCCGTAACCGGATCACCAGACTTAAAATACCAATCAACTAAAGAAGTCAACACAAACACATCATCTTTAGTCCCGTCACCAACAATAATAAGACCATGAATTGCTCGTCCAAGTTTCATGTGCCCTAACTCAGCACAAACTGACACAACACTCGCAACCAGCTCAGATTTAGGTACTAACCCACAGTTATACATTTCCTTAAACATTATAAACCCTTTGAAAAAATACCCATTTTGTAAACAGCAATTTATGATCGAATTCCATGAGATTGTGTCTCTAACAGGCATTGTATCGAACACTTCGAGTGCAAACTCAGTGTGAGATGATTTTGCGTAGAATGAAATTAAGGAATTGGATATGACAGGATCAGATTCGAGGCCTGATTTAAGAATAATTCCGTGGAGTTGAATGCCGAAGTGATGATGATTGGAAGACGAAGAACATGCTTTGATGAGTGTAGGGAAAATATATGCGTTTGCTGCATGGAGATGAGAGCAATGGAGTTCTTCTTTGTAAAATTGGAGAGTTTGGTGGTAAAATCCTTTTGAAACTAAATTATTTATTTTGAAATGGATGGTTGAAATTGATTTTGTCGAGCATAGAGTTGATGTAAACCGTTTGATTAAATATATATTTTTGAACTTGGACATGATTATTTTGTTAAAAGAAGGCGTCTATTATGAGCTCGTAAATGGACTGTGCTTCTCATTCAAATTTTATTTTAGCTTAATTATTGAAAATACCTCACTTTTTTTAAGCCTAAACTTTTAAAATTGTCAATCTTAGCTCACTTTCCAATTTTCAGTTTGAATTAGAAAAAAAAATGATATATCTTTCATATTTAGAATTTTTAATAGTAAAAAGACATTAGAACAATATAAAGCCATATGAAGGTCATATTTAAATTTTTTTTGACTCTATTTTGAATAAAAGATTAGAATTAAAATTAAAAAATAAACTAAAATTGATAATTTTGAAAGCTTGCCATAAAAGCAAATAATGAGGTATTTTTTATGACTAATCCTTTAATTTATTATGGAAAAGCTATATCAGACTTATCAATCATTTTTAAACTTTTAATGAGTCTACTATTTGCTACTGGTTTGTATTTAAAATATTCTATTTTTTTCAAATATATTGAGTCTATTTTCAATTACCAAACCATTATTTTAAAATCTGAACCAGGGGTAGAGCTAATGTCGCCACCAATTCAAAGTCTAACATGTGTCTTGACCCGTTTAAATAAAAATAATATACTTATATCTTTTATAATCTATATTTAAACTGTCTATATATTTTTACCAAACATATATTAATATTTATAAATTCTAGAAAAATATTTTGTGAATTTACATCCAATGATTTTCATATTTTATACTATTTTCTATACATGTATTATAAAATAAAATAGAAGAACTGAAACTTTTAAAAAGTAATTATGTTATAATAGTTAATGGCTTAATTCCTTAAAAAAAATCTCACCTTACATTTTTTTTTCGTTTATACCCTGACCTTATAAAAACACCATTTGTACCCAATTTTGAGTTTTTATGTTTCATCTCTACCCAAAAGCATTAAATTGTACTCTTTTCATTTGACAAAAAATTTAAAACAATCCTTCATTTTTAACTTATATACTAATTAGATATTAATATTATTAATAATACAAAAATACCATCTTTTTCAAAAAAATTAAAAAATAATAATAATTTTTTTTTATTTTTTTTAAAAATATTTCGAATTTTTTTTTTGTTTTTTTTTAATTTTTTTTAAAATATTTCCGACAAAAAAATTAAAAATAATAATAATTTTTTATTATTTTTTATTATTTTATCAAATTAAAAAAATTAATTAATTATTTGGATGTATTTGATTATTTTTTAAGTTTAAGGATTTATTTGTATATTTTAAAATAGAAAAAAGTATGTTTTAAACTCTTTTTCAAATGAAAAAAGTACAATTTAATGCTTTTGGGTAGAGATAAAACATAAAAACCCAAAATTGGGTAAGGTCAGGGTATAAACGAAGAAAAAGTGCAAGGTGGGGATTTTTTTAGGAATTAAGCCATAGTTAATTGATCAAAATAATATTAAACTTCAATTTTCTATTTAATTTTTTTAAATTAACTGGAACGTGTTTAAATATTAAAAAGATAATTCTAAATGTAGAATTAGGGATTGAATTGAGATTTCTGGAGATTGGAAGTAACAAAACGCATTCGGCCTATTATATACAAATATACAGTGTGTATGTACAGTGCAGAGGAGATGAGAACTACATGGTAAAGATGTAAAACAAAAAAGAATCACATTTAAGCAAAAAATCCAGTCTAATGCTGATTGGGACCAAGGAACACGTAAGGATTCTCCTTCAAACATACAATTCTTCTATGTAGAATATTTGCACTGCCACATCCCTGTCCCTTTCCCTTTTCCAGTATAGACAGAATCTCTAGTAACTCATCTGCATCTTTCTTCGATGCCAATTCTAAGTTGGTCTGGAAAAGCGGAAGCCGACTAGAATCACTGCTCCACTGCTTCGTCCTTGTTCCTCCACCTTTTTTCAAAGGATGCTGGTTATGTCTCTGCAACGAATCTGAACTGCTCCCAACGATGTGTACCATCTCTTCCGCAGTATCTGCATGGATTACACTATCCAAGCCTATTACTGATTCCACTAACCACTCTGGCTCAACCCGAAAACCTCGAAAATCAGGCTTCCCTAAGTCTGCCAAACTGGGACAGCTAATTATAAGAATGAGTCGTTCCGTCACCACGACAAACTTGCCAGCCTGTTTAAGTAATTTGCACATCACAAACACTTCATCCTTTAGCTTTAAGCCATCATCAACCTCCGTAAGAACAGATGTTCCTACTGCCTCTTCCAAAGAATAAGGTCTCAGAGGAAATTCTCTACTCAGGGGTCTTGGAATACGGACTCGGTAGCGTTGAGATCTAATTTGGTATAGTTTACTTCTGTTTCTTATACTTTCTGCAGTTTTTCCTGTCACCTCAAGAATACTAGCTGCTGGTCTTGCCACAAGTCCAGTTACTCCAAAGGCTATTCCTGTAAAAAGGCCAAGTCCAGTTACTCCAAAGTCTTGCCACAAGTCCAGTTACTCCAAAGATGACCGTCTGGGTATTTATAGAGGAAGCGGGTCTTGGGAAAACTAAATCACTATTTCAAAATTTGACTCCATTCCGGGCCTAATCCCTAAAAATAAATTAAAGCCACAAATAGAACTCCTACCCCAAATTGATTGACAATTTTGTACAAACATACATTTATAAAAAATAGTTTATTTGGATAAATAAAATGAATAATTTATAAGAAAATACCACAATTATCATTATTTAAATCAAGTAGTGGCCTTCTTGAATTTAGCATTGAAAATAAATTTAGTATTATAATTAATAAGGACATATATGATATTTAATCACTTAAATAGTAAATGACTGGCTATAATATGAAATAAAAGAGTTTCAAAGAATGCTTATCAATTTGGGAAAAAAGGAGTACAATTTATTGGTTATGTTCCCTTGCTTATGCGTATATTGATTAAAATCCTCCCCTTTTCTCTCAAAAACAAAAATGATCTCTGCGAGTTTCTTAATTTTGCAAACTCAAAAATCAAAAATATTCATGACAGAAGAAATTGACAATTCTCAAAATCTTAGCATGGTTTGATCTACCTTCATCCATTTGCAGTGTTTTATAAAAAAAAGACGAGCACCATAAACCTATGACGCTTCAGATGGCTGTGAAAATAATAATGAAAAATGTCACAATATTTGTGGCAAATTACCTGAGAGGACACCAGGAAGACCGTGCTTCTCAGCTTCTTTAATTGGTGCCTGAAGGAGACCTGTAAGTCCCTGTAAGAGAAAAACATAATTTCAGTTTTTCAAACGTTTAATTAAGGGAAAGAGCAAACGAAATAGAAAAGTCTTCTCACAAATGTAAATTTAAACAACATACCAACAAACTCAACGAGAATTATCAATATCCAGCTTTTTACGAACCTTGTGCATATATGATATCCAGTTTTAAATCGTAGATATATAAATTTACTTGATAAAGTTTGGTATCAAGTTAATCATAATATGTAATACTGTAATATGTAACAAAATAGCAAAAACACAGCATTCATTTTTTGACTAACTTACCTTAAAGACTTCGTTTATTACACCTTTACTGTGTGAAGCTACATCTATCTGTTTTTTCTCCATTCTTGATTGGTCATCAAATGTGAACGCAACAATACCCTGCAAAAAAATTATCAATCAATGTCCATCCCCTTCTGTATGTATGTATATGCACACATGAACTGCTAACCTTACTTGAGATTTATTAGATGTATACCTTGTGTGCAGCTTTACTGAACTGGGTGGCAGCATCGCTTAAAGCATAAACTGTGTAACTCAGGAGACTGGTTGTGCCTTGTGCCATGCCTACAAATAGTCCAGTAGGGCTCTGAAAAAAAAAGTATCCAAATTACAACAAAGGGATGACATGGAAATGAAAGAAAGAGTTGAAGACCACTGTTAAGATATAACTACTGTTCAAGCCACAGCCAACAGCTTGAGCTTTTGGGTGGAATGATAATTTGACTTGATATCAGAGCCTCTATGACCGAAGGGTCTAGAGTTTCGATCATTGGCAACCCCCATTTGGTTAATTAATAAAAATATTAATTTGAGCACGAGGTGAGATGGGCATGTCACTTCAAGCCCAAGCATGAAACGTGCGGGGGAGTGTTAAGATATAACTATTATTAAAGCCTCACTCCACAACTTGAACTTTTGGGTGGAATGATTATTTGACAACCATAATACCTGCAAAATGCTTCTGGCTGGAACAGATAAAAAATCTTTGACTCCAAGGGCCAAACTCCTTGCAAATCCAATGGGATTGCCAATAACACCAGCAGAACCAAAGACCTGCATATTGCAGAACACGACCAAACACGACCTAATCTTAGATTAGAAAGCAACAAATTAAATCGCAGCCACTTATCAGGTAAAACAGTTCATATATGCAGAGATCATGACAGGTGGCTGAGCAGTGATTAAAGTTTACACAGCGTGCAATGGATAGAACATTTTGCAAGGCTAGAGTTGGAATTCAACAAACTGAACCAGCTAAATAACTTTCCAGTTTTCACCTTGTACATCTCATGAAGCAGTTGACGAGTGTAATGCTTGATGAGTAAATCCTGCATAGATTCCAAACTAGCCATCTGATGCGAAAATGTCAATTGTTTGAGATGAATTCGAGCTCCCTCAACATCAGCAAGAGCCACCAGACCTCTCTGTGATATTAAGTATTCTCGTAAGTAGCAAATTCGCTATCAAAATTAAGGAAATAAAATAGAGAAAATATAAAGGAAGAGCTGATCTCAAGTGCTTGAGCCCCACAGTTCAAAATTATGCAATTTCGGTACGAATCAACACTGAAGAGCAAAAAGAACAGATACAACCCCATAAATGCGGCAAGTGGCAACAACTGTTTTATCTCTTATATTTTCCCATTATCAACCTCAATGGACACCTCCGACAATTCTTCTTATTTTTACTAGATATTATAGGAATCTACATATAGATTAAACAGTGAAATGTTTAAACATATATAAATTTTAGATGTTAGGTTTTGATATAAAAAACTATATGTATTAAAGTATCATTAGATTCATTACTACACAGTATTTTATATTTACAAATTTACTCTTTGCAGTGAAGGGGAAAAGCTGGAGTCAAAATTATATAAGTACAGCAGCACAAATACACACACACACACACACACACACACACACACATATATATATATATATATATATGTGTGTGTGTGTACATGTGTATGTATATATATATATATATATATATATATATATATATATGTGTGTGTGTGTGTGTGTACATGTGTATGTATATATAAATAAAGAAAATGGTGCTCTCGTGCTCTTGCTCTGCAACCCTGCTCTACCATCCCAGACCTCTCCGTATCAAGATTTATTTTATTTTATAAGCAACTTCCCAGAGTCGAGAGTATAACTTGTTAAGAACATGGAATCGTATTTTTAGTTTTCCAGCAGCTAAAAAGGCAGTTCAAAGGAAGGAGAACTATGATTTAAAATATGGGTGGCTCTATTTCCAGAGCAAGAATAGATAAGGACAGAGCAATATGTTTTATTTCGACGAAAGCATCCTTCTTTTATTAAGAAGGAAGAAATAGACTCATATTAAATGAAGGATATCAAATATTGCTCTGTCTCCATCAATTTTTGCTCTTAAACTAGCACCAACTAGAAATATTAAGAGTTGTTGTACAACGGAAATTACAATTGGATTGTTGGAGAAAAACTCCAGATCAATCAACAGAATTTATGTTATAGCATCATGATAAAAATAATAGTTAGTTTTGCAATCATTGTTATAATACATACATGGATAAGTGATTCTCCCAACGTAAGGACACCATTATTGGACAGCCACGGAGAACTAGAAAAACTGTAAAAAATATAATAAACTGTTATTTACTAATAAAAAAACAAACTGTAGACATAAACATAAATAAAGCCAGCAACTGACCTCAAAGTGAAATTGATGGGTGCCAAATCAAACAATTCTACATAGATCTTTTTCTGTCTTCTCGCCAAAAAGTAAATTTTTTGCCAAGGGGCTCCTATTGGAACCACTGAAGGTAGATATGAACTGCTCGAGTTTCTCTTACTAAATCTAAAAAAATTGATTCCATGCAGATTATTGTCTCTGGTTTTGTCACATTCATAATTCTGTGTGTGTGTAAGCCCCGTATTGTT
Source organism: Mercurialis annua (assembly GCF_937616625.2). NCBI lineage: Eukaryota > Viridiplantae > Streptophyta > Magnoliopsida > Malpighiales > Euphorbiaceae > Mercurialis > Mercurialis annua. The sequence goes on along the minus strand of NC_065573.1, from coordinate 29,856,642 downwards.
CATAAGTGGATAACATAAGGGACCTGAAATGGGTAAAACAGAGCTCTGGAATCTTGAAGATACAGATCTGAAGAAGTTCAGCAAGCTTAATAAAAATTCCTGCTCAAGCTCAAGGCGAAAATTTGCCACACTGCAGACGTATAACAGAGTTTACTGAGAACCAGGTAAAATGACCAAAACAAATATACTCAATAAATTGATAGATACCTTAGCATTATATACTCAAATGAAACAAAGGAAATATCTTTCTTCCTCCATGTCGCAATGGCTAGGTCAACAACGGGTTCACAGTCACTTTCAGATGAAATTTGCCCCATTAGTTCACTTTTCAGGTTTGTAAGATCCTTTTTGGCTCTCTGACCAGCCACACTACTTCTATATTCTGGATTAAAGGACAGGATAACAGGAAATGGTGTTGTCTGCAACTGGTTATCTATTTGCAATGAAGACATTTGAAAGGAAAGCTTTTGTTGATCCAGACTCTGAAGTAGATTCAGAGTAATGTCCTTTGCAGAGACAAAAAGCAATTCCTGACAGTGAAGAAAAAATTCTAAATAACTTTGAAAAGAAAGCTGAATGAAAGATAAAGAAAGTATGTACCAATTTACCTGTGGATTGGCATTCATCAAAGAGATTCCAATGCATGAAACCGAAACAGAAAATTTCTCTTTATAATCAACAAAAATTTTGGGTTTCTGCTCAGATTTACTTTTCAAATGAAACCAAGAATTAATTGGATCTCTCACATCTTCCAAAATATGATAAGCTGAGTCAAGTATGCTGAACACCTAAAAAAAGAAAACATATTATCAAGCTCTGTAAATACACAAATATAGCATTTTTATTTGTGTCAGCAACAAACCTTAGTTGTTCTCTCAGCATGGATGGACAAAAGCAATGTTCTTTCAGGTTTCTGTAAGAGGAGACAAGACAACTTAGTTCAAACTTAAAATGCCAACTGGATGCAAGAAATAAGAGTATCTTCTCCTTTATAATGTTTATCTTGCACATCACGTCAAAGTTTAAATGATTTCTTTTAACCGCTGTACAAAATTAATAAACTTTTTGAATTTAATAAATTCAGTATCTACGGCATAGCCTTTCCTATCACATGTATGATGATTTCAATTCCATTAGAATTGCCCCTATTCTTATGAATAATTTCAACTTTCCCAGCCACTTCCTGCTTCCTTGGATACTGTAACAAATTTAGGAGTAAAAGTAGATACCTCAGAAGTTGACTTTAAGTGTACAGGTGCATACTCCCTTAGATCATCAAGATCAAACAGCCCAATAGCCCGCTCTCCAGGCACCTTATTCTCATACAAAGAATTCACAGTGAGCAGCAAAACACGATACATAACATTACAAATGACAAAACAGGTGCATACCTCAACAGTTAGCCGATGTGGATAACAGGGTTCATCCCATGCATAAGGGCAAGAAGTGTACGGATGAATAATGGTATCAAATGCTTCACACCTTTGCTGGAAAATCCGTAATCTCTGAAAGAGGAAATGCACAATCAGGAACTAATCTTTGTTGAAACTAGAATCTTCAAAATGCATGTTATGGATTGTCAGTCATGTTGTTAACCTAGAAAGAAAAATACTTATTTAAATACCTCAAATGAAGAAGCTACGAATTAGTAGCTAAATAAAACGCATGCAGAAAATATGTATTGTATATCTATATTGTGTGGAGCATGAAAAAGATAAAAAAAACAATATGCAAACCTGCTTTTCAGCAAATAAAATTAACATGGATTGCTGATGAGGTAAAACGTGAGGTGGATTGCTGCATGCATAATGACATACATGTGCCCTAACTATCCTAAACTACTATGAAAATAATAATGAAATGAAAAAGAAGGAAAAAATATTGAGTTTAAGGTGCCTATCAGGACTCCTTTACTTGGATTATCAACTCTAGCTCCCACAATATGTATAGTGTAGGTGGCCTAACAATATTGGAGCAATTTACTGAATATCAAACCAAGGATCCCAGGTTAGGAATATGAACCAGAAAGCGAAACAAAAGCGCAACACCAGTTAACAGAGAAAATTTACAAAAAAGAAGTGAATAAATAAGTGAAGAAAAACTATTGTTCTCTCCACAATTTCATGGCTGCAGAGTCAGACAAAAGTAACAGTAGAAGCATCATTTATTCTGAGGAAAGCTCAATATAACAGTATTAATTTCACTTGCACTATCTGGTAAATTGTTTAACAGAGAGATGATATTACTACCAACCTCCTTTGAGAAATTATCAATTCTGTATGGCATAAACCCTGTGTTATCATCTGACAAAAGTATCAAATTTGTCCCTGCATCTCCATTGAGGCTTCCAACAATATTTTCATCCCTAGTAGAAACATCAGCATTCTGTACTTCTACTCTTATCATACTTATTGTACCAGAAATATGATTTCTCATTTTGATTTGTGTATCACCAATATGATCTGGTAAGAAGCTTCCTGACCATTGCCAACCAGGCTCATCAAATCGAACGGAAAGCAGTAACTCCCTAGAACAGGTTAACAAATGAATAAGAGACCATGGCTGAGAAAGATGAACACTAAGTAGGAAATTAGATATAGATGTACAAATATTGATTCCATAGGAAACTATAGCATATTGCAAAATTGAAACAACAACAGCCACTAAAAAGTATTCCTCTCCATCCATTTTGGATTGTAGACCCAAAGTTCCATCTCTATCTCGCCTGAAAGAATTAACGACCCTTTAACCCCATCTTGGTGGGGATGAGTTCATGAATTTTCCTCTCAAATAGGGCTACACGTTAATTTAGCACTCCCTCCGTCCCAAATTGATAGGCACTATTTCAAATTTCTTTGTCCCAAATTATAGGCACTAGATATTTACTTTACTAAGTAATTCTCAAATATACCCTCATTAATTTATATGGAATATCTTGGAAAGACAACAAAAATCACAAAAAGACAAAAGTTGCCACTACATTAAATGAGGGCAAGTATGGTATTCAATTCATATATTAACTCATTTTAACTAGATAACCTAAATTTCTTACTACTCATGTTTGTCCTAATCCTAAACTGCCTATCAATTTGGGACGCAGGGAGTACTTGCAATAACATGTGCCTTAGATCATTTCATTCAAATGATGAAGCAGCACTCAGCAGTTTAGAAACTATAGTAGATAGAGTACCTCCTTGTATCTGTCCAGTGAAGATGAGAATGTTGTCCAATGCGCAAATGAACATAAACCTCAGTTCCTTTCTGCTTATAACATAAATCTTGGCTGCATGCGTTGCTAATAACATATCTGTAGAATGAAGAAAATACACCTTTCAAGATCCAGGAAAGTTAAACATCAATCTAATATAAAATACAGTTCCCTTCTAATATCATGGGAAAAAATCCACCTGGGCTGGAAAGTGATGGCTCGTGTCCTTCCAGCAACCGGTCCACCAACAGCACTAGAAGTCACAGATATGATAAATGCAGCATGGGGAGATGGCTGAGGTACAAGTATGGTGCTTGATCCACTTGGTGGAACAAGAAGAAATGGTTCTGACCATGAAGAGTTTGGTTCTTTTTCCACAACATTTCCATGCAAGCCCCTTCTTACTCTGACCATAAATTCACCTGCACGGGAAATTGCACAAGGAGAAAACATACATGGTTCAACCTTTCCACGCACAGTTTCAATAAGAGCAGAATCTCTTGATGTTGATTCACTGGTTGAGCACACAAATGAAGAAGCTTTTTCACTAACTGAATCATTCCTGTATAAAGGTACTGAAGAACGAGAAGAAGGGAGAGGCTGTTTCATAGATGTATATGAGAGTGGATTAACTTTCTTCTTGGAGAAGACAATGGCATTTTCCATGAAAGTCCTCCCTCGATGCCTGAATTGTGGACCTATCCCACGCAAATCTTGGTCAGAAGAAAAAATACTAAGACCGTGTTTCTTATCTTGAAGATATTCATGCTCGATTGAGTAACATGATGGGATACTGTAGTTATTTCCTTCCATTTCTGCTGCAGACTCTGAAATAATGAGTGAAAGACCGGTGCAATTATACACCAAAAAGGGGACACAAATGAAGATATCTCTTGCACCAGAGAATGCATCCATCATCTTTTCCACAGTAATATAGAGTGGACCTAGAACAAAAAAACATAATGTTGTTACAAACACGTCACAACATTCAACTTATCGCAAGAAACTAATAGATAAATAAATGTCACCATTAGATAATTCAGGATCAAAGATCATTGTCTCAGTTAGAAAGAACTTGGTTCCGTGGAACTGAGCCATTAAACTAAATGTTTCCGCACGTGGAAATTTCAAAGCTGAACGTTTAAAGCCTTGAATGTAGAACTCCAAACTCAGGTCATGTGAAGGATCAATGTGATGAAATGAAGTTTTTTCCTGGAAATTCAATTAATACATATTTTGGTGTTAGCTAATTGCATCTCATTCAATAAATAATGCAAGAGGCGCAAAACTCAAAACATCCACATCTCAAGAAAGGGAAATTCTGTGGTTACTTTTGTTTTTAGTATAATTTGTTCATTTAACCATTGGATGAAAATAATTGTTATTCATCCAATGGTGATAAGTGAACAAAGTAACATTTACTTCGTATAAAACAAAGTAACAATAGAAGAATCCTCAAGAAAATTTTCTACAAACCTCTGAAAGCAATGCAGTATGCGTAACCCCACCACTCTCAATGGTCAACGAAATTGCATCTGGAAGATAGCTATTTAGCACTAATGGAGTACTTAAGGTCACCCGATGAATAAATCTCTTCTTTGACTGCTTCCAATCAGCATTAGAAATTCCAATTGATTGCTTCTTAGTGATAGAAGGATAGCATGGTATGCTTTTCTTTGACTTTCCAGAGGATGGCACACTAGTTTTTTGAACTGAAATGCAACATCGAAATGGATCGCTGCTTGGATGTCTTGGATAACAAACAAAAGATCTAAGAAATTCGAGCTTGATTTCCTGAGAAAGAATATTTGAAAGGTCATGCAATTCACTCCACAAGTAAGAATTCCCAAGTGGACGCCACCTTAAACGACCTGTTTCAGCCAAATGCAAAGGTAGGGCAACCTCTTGTCCAGGATTTATAGGATCTAAGATCTGTAATAACAAAATAGCTAAATACTGAGAATTTGCAGAACCTACTAGAAGGCATATCTGTCAAAGCAGCCAGTAGATGGAAAAAACTAATTTCTTTATACCTTTGGAGATACTCCAAATGGAATATCAAACCTCAACTCCAGTGGCAGCGACGTTGTATTTGACAGTATCACCTGAATCATGAAAAGTATGACCATGAAAATGAGAAGATAAATCATTATAACCACAAAGCACTAAAATCTCCAATCAACACCATGCATACCGTTGAGTACAATCGTAGTAACTTGCTATAGCGCTGCATTGAAACATCAAAAATAACGGGGACAGTGAAACCATCATTGGTCTCAGATTGAACAGCCTTTTCAGTTTTTGCATTGTACTTCGAAATTTCGCTTGCTTTACTGACTTCAACGCTGTTTGAAGCCTTTGAAAAATCAACCTCAAAACAGGTAACTCCCACAAGATCCATTGAAACAGGAGCTGAAGATAAAGACATCCCTTCTAGCTGTATGATCATAAAATGATGACCTACTCCGATTGATTGCTTGTCACTGAGCCGATCAGAAGACTGTACAGATTTGAACCGGACAAGGTGCTCCTCGGGGGTTTCAATAAGATAAATAGGAACAGAAGCGCCTGGTTCCACAGATTTTCCTTCCTCCATTACGGACATATCATACTCATCAACATTAACCAGCCCTCTCAAAACATGGTAAACTAGGGGCAAAGAAGTCAAGTTTTGAAGTACGTAGGGAGCATATATCCCTCCATTTATAGTATCAGTAAACTGAGGGCTTGAGAATTTCTGAATTTCACAAGGGTCAATAGATGATATGAGATGCCGAGCATCATTAATCATTTCAGTAGTCCTGAAAATACACTTTTTAAGTAAAAGCAGAAGTTAGGAATATGAAGCCTTTTCCATGAAAAGTACAAATATTAACATGCATTGTAGAGCGGTCGAGTTCACTAAAATAAAAATTAATGTAAATAATTCCTCGAGAGGTCCAACTTATATGCTGGGAAAAAAAACATTTTCTTCTTGAAAATCTTGCTCTGAGTCGGGTTCAAATTCAAGACCGACTCTAGCAACAATTGAGCTACACTTAATTAGTTTGGCAAAAACTTTTATGGTTAAATTACAATTTCTGTCTCAGCAGTAACATTCTATCACGAGTCCACCAGGACATAATCCACTAGGACATACTTAAGTATTTATTGAGAGTATTTGGAGGTCAAATAACAGCCAACATACACATAATACAGATATGCAAGGTTAATTGTGCGAAATCAAATAAAACTATTGCAAAAGCTTCCAATTTTTGAGATGGATCTCCAAGTTCGCTAGTATTTTGGACGCACTGAGCAACATAATAAAATGGGCGCATATAGATGGGTGCCACAAGGCTGTCATATGCTAAACTGGGAGCCAGCAACATGCAATTTGTACAAACACATACCTCAATAACAGATTCTGTACAGTTTAAGTTTAGTGGCACTGTTGATGATAGGTGAAATTCAGTCATAATAGAAGGGTCCAGGAGAGCATTTCCTTTCTCTGTTCTTGTCATGCTTATCTGAAACTTCCAAGGCTCGACAAATGGCTCCCATAGGACCTAAGGCCAGCATAAGTGAAATAAAAGATTAGTTCATCCTTAGGAATAAGGGCAAGGGTGATGACATTAAATTTTTGACTTAAGCAGCAATTTGCACCCTCAACTTGTAAGCAATGGGCAATTAACACATAAATTAACTTTGTGGGCAAATCAATCACGAACTTGGTGATTATGGGCAATTAACCCCATTTTGGCAATTTGCCCCTCAACTTGTAAGCTAATTGTCCCCTAAATTGGCGATTTACCCCACAACTTGTGAGCTAATTTTCCAAAATGGGGGTGAATTGCTCACAATCACCAAGTTCATGACTAATTCACCACAAAGTTAATTTGTGTGTTAATTATCCATTGCTTACAAGTTGAGGGGGCAAATTGCTACTTAAGTCCTAAATTTTTACATTTACCTTATTGATATTTTTGTAGTTGACTTCAAGGTCACTTGCCACTGAGCTCTCCACATTATTCTCAGTGATAAAAAAATGTAATAGAGAGTTCCTCATGAGAACTTGTAACAAAGGTCCACCACAGCTCCACTGCAAGATAGCAGAGACGAAAAGTAAGCAGCTAATACACAAAATAATGCCATGTGCCAAATGGAATTAATTAAATTCCAATAAAAATATCACATACATCAAACCCTCATCTCCATGAAGACCAGAAAAGAGAGCAAGTTCAGTGAAGTACAATCAATCATTTCCAATCAGATGTGAAAACAAACATTACTTGCATTTGGGCTAATCAGTTGATCAACTCTATGTCACTTAGATTAACTATAGAACAAACCAAAACAACCATCAAAGTAACATAAAATCCAATGGTTCCTCAAAGAAATCCATTTCAGAAATTGAATTTCAAAAATCAATGTTTATATGAGCTAAATAAAGTTCTCAAAAATTTTATCTTCTCCAACTTTAATACAAGTAACGTTTTGACAGTTTCCAAAATTGAGTGGAGAATAAGTTTTCTATCTTTCTCATGAAACATATTCGGGATGTAAAGAAAGGGCAGTTTCCCTAAGCAGGTGTAGAGTAGACAACTTTCTTACAGAGAGTTGAACAAAAAGTATTAAAATTCTCCAGTACTACAAGCATCTATAGAAAAATGGAACTTTGGAGTGGTATTACTCATCTTAAAAGCATCTTTCCAGCTCCTCAATTTAACTCTTTACCTCTCAACAATTTTCTGTTGTCTTAGGTATCAATTATCAAAAGAGAACTAATCAAATGCCTCCAACCTTTTTTTAATAAAATGCCTCCATATTTAGATCAAACAACATCACATAAGTGCAACTGCATATGGTGGGCATTAATATATCAAGATGTGAAACAGAATATACATTAGGAGTAGACATGAGAAACTATGTGAATTTGAATATAAATTATTCATGTTAAATAAAACTAAGAAAGAAAGGGCCATACTAAAAAAAAAAAAGAACTTCAAGAAATTATGCATTCATTAACCAATTTTTCTGCACAAACAAACAAAATAACCAAGTCAGACTCACATTACCCTTTCATCAGATATCAGCAGTGAAACTTTCTTTAGCTGCATTTTTGAACTCACACTTCCGAATGAAGATTGGGAAGTTTCTGATTTGGGAATGTCACACTGTACACCATACCAGAAACATAATACTTGATGAGAAAGCCACAAATCTAAAGGACCAACATCAACATCCAGTTTGATATCAACAAGGTCCATCTGATTATTACAGATCTCAGTCGCCACGCTAACTTCAGAAATCTGAAAGAAAGGCCAAGTCGTAACGTTGTGGTCCTTCATGATCTCCACGTTACCACTTATTTTCTCAAGAACAAAATTAAGTTTCACAAGTTTACCGGCCATCATTAGTTCAATATTTCTACTATGTGTAGTAACTGCCACATATTTACAATTCCCCTCAGTAGCATGAGGAGATTCATGATCTTGGACTTCACTTGTCCCTGTTTCACCAAGTGATGTTTGAATATTGCGGACAGGAAAATGAATTGTGAGGCCAACATTTTCTGACCTCACAGAAAGGACAACCAAATCCTGGTCTGCATGCTCATTTACACAATCAGTCACAGTGCTTTTCTTTGGAGGATAACTTGGAGAAACAGCAACTGCTGCACTTTCAGAATGATCTGCTGTATCTTTCAACGAATGTTTTTTTAATGATGACTCCAGTAAAATAGTTTCAGCCATTCTTTTCGAATATGAATTGCAAATATCAGAGAGTGTGGACCATTCCATAGCATGTAGCCAAATATTGAGATAAGGAAGGGAAATACAAAACTCATTGGCACCTTCAACAGACTTTGAGAAACATATACGAAGAGCTGATGAAGCTGAACAATCATTTGCACATTGTGCTATCATGACAGAATTAAGCAGTGAATGAAGTGCTACGGTAGAAAAATTCAAGTTGAAGTATGTGGGTGTCTGATTTATTAAAGATGCAGAGCAATCAAATTGCATATCAACCTTGGCTATTGGTTGTGATGCCATCGAGTCCTTTCTTCGTTGATGCAAAATTATTGACACAGAATTTGCATAACATCGAGCTTCTGTAAAGGACGTGCCTGAGCAAACAGGTAAAACTTCACCACTCTCTTTCAGGCTTCTCTTCAACTGAAAAAAGCATAAGACATCAGAAGTAAAACATTTTGACTCATCGCCAACTGAAGTGAATTGATTTATAACATCCACTAGTGCCTCTATTCCATCCAGCATGTAGCAATCTGTCATTCAAGACAAAGAACATGCAAATATGTTAGACAGAAAGATGAACAATAAGCTGGTAAATCCATGGAAAATTTGAATACAAATATAGCTTACCATCAGCAACAAGTTGACAATTGACTATCCTTGACATAACACATATGGACGCAGCAGAGCTACTGATATGGGGTATATCTTCACATGGAAGTCTAACCCAAATGTCAACAGTAAGTGGTGCAATTAGCATGATATTGCCACATCCAGAATCTTCTTCATCTAGCAGTAAGCAGCCATATTCACCATCCGCGCACATGATTAAAGATAGAAATAAATCTCTCCCGAAAATATTTAAACAGTCATTTGCTTTGTAAACTTTATGCATAGGAACCGAACACTCCTGAGGAATTTCCTTCATTACACAGTCTGGAGAACAATCAACAATGAAGCTACAGTACAGCTGTTGAAGTTCTATCTTTAGAAAATGATGATCATCTTGCTCCACAGGCATAATCAATATGGAATCCAGTACCTCAAACTTATAAACTACTGAATCGGTTTGTCTTGATGCAATATAATCATTTTTTTCACCAACTGGCTGCACACTAGCTTTTGGACTCCAATCAGATAAAGAGAAATAGCCTATTATTATAGCCAAATACTCAGGGGGCAGAAAGCAGTAAACATGCTGAATTCCAATGCTAACTTCAAGTTGGGAATTCACTGATCCAGCATGTCCTTTTCTAACACGCAAATTTAGAATAGATGATGGATCTGACAATGAGGGACCCCAAAGATAATCTTTGAAATTTTTGGTCCACCATGGTGATGTGAGGATTAGCCCCTCCATAGAACACATAAAATCCATGTATTCTGCATAAATTAAACAAGTAGACCTAGAGGTTGGAATTGTAATGGTTCCAACAATACAAGAAGAATCATGGAAATGTACTGTTATGCTAGAAAGACTAATACTGACACTACAAATATCCTGATCAGGTGAACTTCCTGCTTTAGGAAATGAATTGATTCCAGATGTATGCATCCCGTGTGAGGCAAGACCAGGTTTAGATTCCTTTAGACTGAACTTTGAACTTCTGATTTTCCTATCCCTTAGCTTAAATGATTTTCTCCAGTCAGGAATGGAATAAAGAAGTGAACTTTCAAGGTCATGGAGAGAACCAGTATTTGAAATTGTGATGAAAGGATAGGATTCCAAAGAAATAGCAGCACAGTCGGAAGACTCCATTGCAAAGAAATTTGAGTAACCAAACTTTTGAAATTGAAATTCAGGCCTTCTGTGTGGATCCTTTTGATCCATGAAATGACTAAAGGGATTATCACAGGTGGGATGTGCACCATATGAAGATAATCTTTCATAGAACGCAATCAACCTACCAAATATATGGGGATAGCAATGGAAATTAACATCATTCAATCCGATTGTATACTCATGGCAAACAAAATCTACACTTTTATAACCTTTATAATGCAAATAAAAGAAACCTTCAGAGAATCGTCTCAGGTCACTACAATTCTCATCTTGATTGCTATCAAATCCAAAATTTTGATGATGTCCCGCACTAGAGGCAAATTGATTTCCAGATGAGAACAGAATACAGCCATCATTTTCACCTTTTGATGAGGAGGCCGTGACCTTTAATAATTTAGTATCAACAATACACTCTTCAAATTCTGCATGAGAATAACTGCAATCCACATGATAGCCACAAAATTTATTTTAATGCTGAAAGTCTGAGCAAGAAGGCTTAAATACACATGCAAATCTCAGCAATATACAACATACCGAATATCTGATTCTTGAAGGAAAAGCATCAGCTGACAGCTACTTTCCCCATAATTTGCAACGTCAACAAGGAAACTCAATGAATTTATTTTTGTAGTGATTAAGTAACCAGCAACGGAAGCCCCAGATTGATTTTCCATGACATTAAGTGAATGTGGATTTTTGGATATTAGAGATCTAGTAGCTGAATGAAGGCTGTGTAGATGTGCCAACAATGCTACTGTTGATTCATAAATTGGCACATTAAAGTTAGCAGCAACTGATGGCAGAATCACATAGACCTGAAATTAGGATAATGAATAAAAGGCAAACCCTTGACAAAGCACCTCTTTTAACTACAATAAAATTTTGAATTATCTATTACAAAGAAGAGTTTTCAATTGTAGTACAGGAAGTTTTCAACGTAGAAGTAGAGAGAAAAATAATTGATAGGCATCAATCAACTGATATTATCACTCGATCACAAAATTACAAAAGACCGACAGCACCTCTAAACAAATGACTAATTTTTTTCTCCTAGAGTAAAGCAAATAGCAATGATTTTTTCCTGGTCTATACCAGAGCTCATGCTACACCCAACACATGATGAGAAAATTCAACATCACTGGTTCTTGTTGCACTGTGGAATTAACATAGCAAAGTAGCAAACTACAATGTACTTAATCATTTGAATTTAATATCCATTAAAAATTTACCAAAAAATTAAGTTTGGTTACCTCCAACTGTTTCAAATTGGGTTCATCAGAAATTATACAAGCTGCAAAGGTGACAGAAGCACAAAATTTCTCCAAGATAGTGAGTGTTTGAGCATGCTGCGGAATCTCTATCTTTAGCTGCACAAACCAAATTTAAAGTTATAAGCCAAATAAATAACCAACACGTGTTCCAGGATACCAAACTAAGAGGGCTGACCTCCACATTCTCAAGCTTGACAGAAAAGTTATTATAAAGATCTTGAATTTGGAAGTCCTTCAAACAATTAGCAGCGGAAGTTGACTTTGAGAACATTTTCAGGATATACGATTGTTCCTGAATATTAGAGATGACAGGCTCCATGTCATGTTTGGACGTAAAAAGAAGAGAGCCCAAATTCAAAACCTGCCAAATACAGCAGAAAATATTAAGATTGACATGACATGTGTATACAAGCAACAAGCATTTGAAAGATGCTCATGCAGAATCAGACTAAAATGATACTGAATGACAGAGCAGTTAATCCTCCAAATCGACTACCAGAAGAGTCAGGACTAAGAGTGAATAACAAGAGATCTAGTTAGAAGTTATCCCTCTTTGACTATCATAATGAAGATGGACAAAATAAATAATATAACCTACAAGTGCCACAGAAGATACTAAAACTACGTGAAACGAGTAATTGTGGAACTACTGAAAGTTGATAGCCATTCAATTACAAGTGCAGGTGTGCACCGACTACAAGAGTTCTTAATTTGTGCAGAACTCAGCATAATTAAAAAAATTATCAACCAGCTATTAGTATATTTATTCTAAGCTAAGTTGCACTTACCCAAACAAATTTAGGCCTGTGATTATAAATTCTTAGTTCAACCCTTCATATCATTGCATTCTCTTGTCCAACTATCATGCTTGAAACATATCAATCCACCCCAACTCAACATATTCCCGCCTAATCTTTTCATATAAATTTTCATATGCTCATCTTAGTATCTCATGTTTGGTATGGTAATTATATGAGCATGATGTTTTTAGTAATTAAAACTTCTGGCATGGTTCATGGTCAGCAAAACAATAATTTTTACACAGCTTCCACTTCAACTTAGCTGAAATTTTTAGCTTACCTAGATCCCAGATGAAATTTTTATTTTACCTATCTTGCATCACTCCAGGGATTACTATATGCCCATAACATCTAAAGAACTAGAAACGTGCACTTCCCAGAGCTTTTATACTATATCTAACATCAATTGTCAACCAATTTAGGAAATGTTAAAATCAAAGACATAAAATGAACCTATAAAAGTTGTAGAAGATATTGGTGACATTGTCAATGTAGGAAAACTGGATATGCATCTAAATCCAATCAAAGGCCTAGGGAAAAAAATTACTTATTTTGCTGCTGGAGGTTGGAGTTCCATCTTTTAAGCGTATCCATCGGTCTTTAATATATTTAATCATTGTATTGCACAAATAACCATTTCAAGTTTGGGCAGTATCAAATAAACAATCAACCCAAAAGCTGAACAGTTAGATGAGTTACCAAAACACACCCGCATGCAAATGCTTAATCAACTTGAAGTGTGAACAAGCAATGCGAACGCCTTATATTGTGCTCAAACATTTAACCAAACAAATGAGGCTGTCAAGGATCGATTCGATCATAGAGAAATATCATTTCAAATGAACAATCAATCAAAATTTTAAACTGTTAGGTGAGACACCAACTATGTCTCTAGCAAACACCTTGGCATTACATATGTAGAAGAAATGCACACAAAGCCCAATACAACTTAAGATTTTACAAAAATCATAAACTTCGTATTGCAAACCATTCCAACAAGCTAAAACTCATCCAACAAACATTATCAACTTGGAGTGTGGGCCTAACCACAAAGGGGACATTAACTTAATAGGTTGATGCATAGCCTAGATACAACTTTAATTTTCAAATAAATGAAATAAGCTCATATGCTATGAGGAGCATATGATATTGACATATAGAAGGACTGAAGGAGTATCTCAAGTTGGAAGAGTTTTCTAGTTCCATATCAAGTAATACCCATGTCATTGCAAGTTGAGTTATAAATTAACAAAAAGTTAATATACTAGTTGAATGATGTGCCAGGAAAAATTCAAGTAACTAGGTACCAAATGAATGTTGCCTAAAATGGCATCTCTCCCAAGAAGATTAATAGAAATATTCAAGATGCTTATATCCCAACTGGTTTGTTTCTGATTTGACAAAGCATATCTGCAAAAATAATAGATATAAGCATAATAAGCATCGACTAGATATAGAATTGTAAGCAAAAGATGGCAGCTCTACTGGTACGGAAGCTATTTGTAGCAAAAGCAACCGACATTTAAAGTGGAAAAAGAACTTACTCCGCCTTTGATAACAAGCGTGTTTTGACATCCTTAAATCCATTTAAGGACAAAAAAACCTGAAGCAGAAACAACAATACACAATCACTTGAGCAATACAGTCAATAATGAAGGACACACTAGAAGGGTGAGGAAATAAAAGTCATCCATGTAAAGATCTACCAATGCTAACGCAATCATTACACACGGGAATGATTAGACGCTGAACAAAAAAATCACTCACTCTTCTTTGCTGAGGTTCAAAAGATTTCAACACACTGAAGAACTCCATGAGTTTTAGAAAAAATTCCACATCATAAGTAACTTCTATATGTTGAATCATAACCTGCATATACAGATATGGCTTAGTAACATTAATAGCGAATGTTCAACGAATTAGGAATGAAAATGGACAAAACCTTCACTAATAGTTCAACTTCTTGCTTTGGTGACAGATCCACTTGGACTTTACATGGAATTAGCTCATCTTCCTGTAATTTTTTCTCTGTGAGAGACTAAAAAGAACAAAGTTCTAATTTTTTTCTATATTGCAAAAAACAACAAAATTAATTTCTATATTGCTAGAAGCAAAATTAATACGACAGTTGTGCAACTCAAGCACCAATCAAAGCCTACAGTGCGACTTATGCCACAAGCAAACATTAAATCCAAGAATACCAAAATAAGACCCCATCTAACAGAAATATCAGATATAAGGAAGTAAATATTGGAACATGGCATTTCTTTTACTCAGGCTTGATATGCTACAAAAGAAAGAATCCGACATGGAATTCTAAGACTCCCAAGGACATCAATAAATTAATTTACTTTGAAGTGATTAAAAAAGGTATCTGACCAGTCCAAGAAGCCAGACCGGATAAATTGAACCAATTCCCATTAGTAGAAGACAAAGTTCCAGCACATAAAATCTTGTTGGCACTTTATGTTGTTTACATGTAGTCCTTGGCTAATTTATTATAAAGACTCTCACTCTACCTTTCTGCTACACCTCTTGAAATAAGTGCCTCTGGCTAAATCAAACAGCTATAATACATGTAATTTAAATAAAGAACACGATTCTGATTTTTAATTATGCCCTTACCAAATACAGACATGTTGTCAGAATGATAAAACTCTTACTTGCTCAACTAAATTTTAAGACCAAGCACGATAATGGACACCGAATCCTTATGTGTATTCCTTAGTAATTATCATACATACTTCTTGTTAGAATTATAGTGTGAATACTTAGTGTGAATACATCATATATGGCAGCATGTTTATAGGGATTAGATTAGCATGTTTATAGGGATTAGATTAGCTTAATCTTAGGAATTGCTTTCCTTTCTCTTAGCATCTACTTGTGTATAAATACCTATTGATTTCTCTAATACAATTCATTGAGAATTCCTCAACCTGTGTTTCTGATTACATGGTATCAAAGCTGCCCTAGTGTGCAGATCCTTCTTCTTCTTTTCTTGGTTTGCCCCTGTGTGCAAACACTGTTAGTTCAGGAACCCTAGTTCAGCAATCTGTTTCTTCGTGCGACCAACCTTTGGTCGACACCTGATCTCACCGCCCCACCCATCAGACTCGCATCCCGCCGACCTGCCAGAATCTGCGGATCCGCCGCCATCCCTTCAGTCACGCGCCTCCACGCGCCACCGTCCTCCAGCCACTCTCCGCCACGCGCCGGCGCGTGGGCTCCCCTCCGGCCACCGTTCAACCTCCGACCTATATTTTCCGTATCCGCACTTTATTTCCAGCCTACCCATCTGGTCAGTTTTCAGTTACTGTGATATTTTTTTTTTTGGTGAACCTATATTGTGATAAGGGGCTGCTGCTGTATTATTTTTTTTGTGATTGCTCAAATTATTATTTGGTGTGATAATATGGCTGAAGGAAAGAAAAATGAACCTAATAAACCTATGGTTAGTGGTATTATGGCAGTATCTCCTAGGATTACTGATCATAAATTGACTGGGGCGTCCAATTATGTTGATTGGTCCACTAATGTTACGTTGTATCTTCGGAGTATCAGAAAATCACGTCATTTGACTGATGACCCGAAAACAGATGATGAAGATTGGATGGCTGATGATGCTTGTCTCTTACTTGGCATCAAGAACTCTATTGATGCTAAGATTGTTAGCTTGGTTCGTCATTGTGGGTATTGCAAACAAATTATGCATTATTTGAAGTCTTTGTATGCTGGAAAGGGTAATGTTTCTCGCTTATATGATACATATAAGTCGTTTTATACTACTGATCGCCAAGGGCAATCTGTTCAGGAGTACTATATGCAGCTAAAGGACACCTTTGAGCAATTAAATGAATTGCTACCTCTGAGCACAGATATTACTGTCCTTCAAGCTCAACGAGAACAAATGTTTGTTCTCCGATTTTTATGTGGACTCGGTTCAGAATATGAAGGAGTCACTTCTCAGATTCTCTCTAGTGCTGAAATTCCTGATGGTGAGGAGGCTCTGACTCGTATTTTGCGCAGTAATCTAGTTCTTTCAGCCACTCCTTCTGTTCCTCCTTCTAGCGCTCTTTATAGCCAAAGGCATACTTCTGACCGCTCTTTTAAGGGTCTAACAAAGGGGAGCACCCGGGACATGCGAAGTCCAAATGATGGAAGCAAACCTGTTGAATGCTATTATTGTCATGAGCCTGGTCATACTAACCGAACTTGTCCTCTTCTAAAGGCCAAGGAGAAACGGTATCGGTCTGCTCAGGTTGCTACTACTGATGTTACATCCCCTGCTACACCCTCTGCTCAATCTTACACTCTTACTGCGGAAGAATATGCCAAGTATCAAGAATCATTAGCTTCAGAGCGTTCTTCGTCTGTCACTGCTATTGCTGAGTCAGGTAATTCCAATAAATGCCTCGCTTCTTCGTCTTCAAAATGGGTCATTGATTCTGGTGCTACAGATCATATGACAGGTAATTCTAAACTATTCACTTCTTATAATGATACTTTTCCTTCCCACGTTACCGTAGCTGATGGCACTCACTCTTCGGTTACTGGTTCTGGTACTATTAATCCAACTTCATCACTTTCACTCTCAAATGTTCTTAATGTGCCTGGTTTTTCATTTAATTTGATTTCTGTGAGTAAGCTTACTCGCTCTCTTAATTGTTCTATCTCATTTTTCCCTGATCATTGTTTGTTTCAGGATCTTATGACGAAGCAGATTATTGGTAGTGGACGGGAATCTGGTGGTCTCTACGTTTTGGATACAACCGTTAGAAGACCTGTTGCTTGCTCTACTGTATCCACCCCTTTTGATGAGCATTGTCGGTTGGGACATCCTTCTTTACCTCTGCTGAAAAAGATGTGCCCCTAGTTTCAAAAGTTGTCTAGCTTAGATTGTGAGTCATGTCAATTTGCAAAACATCATCGTTTGTCTTCTGCTCCTCGAGTCAATAAAAGGTCTAATTTTCCGTTTGAATTAGTTCATTCTGATGTTTGGGGTCCTTGCTCTGTTGTGTCTAAACCAGGTTTTAGATATTTTGTGACTTTTGTGGATGATTATTCTCGAACCACTTGGTTATATTTAATGAAACATCGTTCTGAATTGTTTACACATTTTACTGCTTTTTGTGCTGAGGTTAAAAACCAATTTAATGTTTCAGTTCATACTTTACGAAGTGACAATGCTAAAGAATACTTGTCTGGTCCTTTTCAAACTTTTATGTCTCAGAATGGTATTATTCATCAAACTTCTTGTGTTAATACACCTTCACGAAACGGTGTAGCTGAGCGTAAGAATCGTCATCTTCTTGAAACTGCTAGAGCTCTTTTGTTTCAAACGCAGGTTCCAAAACCTTTCTGGGCAGATGCTATTTCTACAGCATGTTTTCTGATCAATCGCATGCCTTCTGCCGTGTTGAATGGTGAGACTCCTTACAGTATTCTGTTTCCTGATAAACCATTATTTAACATGTCACCTCGTATATTTGGGAGTACTTGCTTTGTTAGGGATGTTCGTCCACATGTTACTAAGCTTGATCCGAAATCACTAAAATGTGTCTTCCTCGGGTACTCTCGCCTTCAAAAAGGGTATCGTTGTTTTTCCCCTTCTCTTGATAAATATCTTGTGTCTTATGATGTCTCTTTTATGGAACATCTCCCCTTCTTTCCTATGTCCACTAATGTTTCGAATTCGGATGATATTATTGATAATGATATGTTGGTTTATCACATTCATCCTACTTCATTACCTCAGCAACAGCCCAAGCCACCTATTACTCAAGTTTACTCACGACGTCAGCAACCTCCGGCTTCTAGTCCAATACCAATTCCTGTTTCGGCTGAAGATCCTCCTTCTGAGTCAAGTCATGATACCGATGATCTTCCTATTGCCCTACGCAAAGGTAAACGATCATGTACTTATCCTATCTCTGCTTTCGTTTCATACAAATATTTATCTTCCCCTTCACAATGTTTTATTGCTTCACTTGATTCTACATCTATTCCAAAATCTGTGTCGGAAGCCTTATCCCATCTTGGATGGCGAAAGGCAATGATGGAAGAAATGAATGCTCTAGATGCTAATGATACTTGGGATTTGGTACATTTGCCTGTGGGAAAGAAATCTGTAGGTTGCCGATGGGTGTTTGCTGTAAAACTTAATTCTGATGGTTCGGTTGCTCGTCTAAAAGCTCGCCTTGTCGCAAAAGGCTATGCTCAGACCTATGGGGTTGATTATTCTGACACTTTTTCACCAGTGGCCAAAATGTCTTCTATTCGCCTTTTCATCTCAATGGCAGCTAGTTCTGATTGGCCCCTACATCAGCTCGATATCAAGAATGCCTTTTTACATGGTGACCTTCAAGAGGAAGTTTATATGGAGCAACCACCAGGTTTTGTTGCTCAGGGGGAGTATGGCAAAGTTTGTCATCTTCGTAAATCTCTATATGGGTTGAAACAGAGTCCTCGAGCATGGTTTGGTAAGTTCAGTCAAGTAATTGAGAAGTTTGGGATGAAGAAGTGCAATTGTGATCACTCGGTTTTCTATAGGCGTTCCTCTTCAGGTATCATCCTTCTTGTTGTCTATGTAGACGATATTATCATTACTGGAAGTGATTTTTCAGGAATCTCATCTCTGAAAACATTTCTTCATGATCACTTTCAAACGAAAGATTTGGGAGCTCTAAAGTATTTCTTGGGAATTGAAGTATCAAGGTGCAAGAAAGGGATCTTCCTATCTCAAAGGAAATATGTTCTTGATTTGTTGGCAGAAACTGGAAAGTCTGGAGCCAAGCCATGTGGTGCGCCTATGACTCCAAACTCTCATCTCACAACAGAAGGAGAGCCTTTTGCAGACCCTGGAAAATATAGGCGTTTGGTTGGGAAGCTGAATTATCTTACAGTAACAAGACCTGATATTTCTTATTCTGTTAGTGTTGTCAGCCAGTTCATGTCCTCTCCTACCATTGATCACTGGAATGCACTTGAGCAGATTTTATGTTACTTAAAAGGGACACCTGGACGTGGATTACTTTACCAGAATCATGGTCATACTGAGATTGAGTGTTTCTCTGATGCAGACTGGGCAGGAGACAAGGATGATAGAAGATCCATTACTGGTTGTTGTGTCTTTGTTGGAGGTAATCTTGTTTCTTGGAAAAGCAAGAAACAACATGTTGTTTCTCGTTCTAGTGCGGAATCTGAATATCGAGCGATGTCTCAATCTGTGTGTGAGATTATATGGATTCGTCATCTCTTGTCCGAACTTGGATTCAAGATCAACACTCCAGCAAAGTTATTGTGTGATAATCAAGCAGCTATTCATATTGCTTCCAATCCCGTATTCCATGAACGTACCAAGCACATTGAAGTTGACTGCCATTTTGTTCGTGAAAAACTAGAAGCCAACATCATTTCTACAGACTACATTGGCACCAATGAACAACTTGGAGATATCTTTACCAAAGCTTTGAATGGGGTTCGGGTAAACTATATTTGTAACAAGCTGGGCATGACAAATATCTATGCTCCAGCTTGAGGGGGAGTGTTAGAATTATAGTGTGAATACTTAGTGTGAATACATCATATATGGCAGCATGTTTATAGGGATTAGATTAGCATGTTTATAGGGATTAGATTAGCTTAATCTTAGGAATTGCTTTCCTTTCTCTTAGCATCTACTTGTGTATAAATACCTATTGATTTCTCTAATACAATTCATTGAGAATTCCTCAACCTGTGTTTCTGATTACACTTCTTGTGGAAGATCCAGAATCCAGACTGGTAACATTTACTTGATTATTTAACAGCAGTACTAATCACAACCCTACAGGACCAAGCACTAAGTATCAAACCTTTGAAAGAAATACTCCCTCCATCCCATAAAAATAGAAAAAGTACCACCTTTTTTTGTCCCATAAAAATAGAAAAAGTGGAGTTAGTTAAGTTAAAAATTATCAAAATACCCCTACATGCTTATCATAAAACATTAAATGCATATTTTGAAAAGATAAATAAATGAGTTGTAAGTGCTATAATTAGTAAAGTGGCTTTGGAAAATGTACATAACTAATTGATTACAAAGGGTAATTTAGACAAATTATCACAACTTATCTATAAATAACTACTTTCTTAATTCTTGTAAAATGGGTGCTTTTTCTATCTTTACGGGACGGAGGGAGTATAAATTAATGTCAACAGTTCTAGGGACATGCTCCAAGGAGACAAAAAGCTATTTTTTCTTCCGAACTCAGTATGTCCTAGAAATCAGAGAATCAGCTATTAAATAAATTGCAACCTAAACCATTTGCTTCCAATGAAACAAAGAAAGAAAAAGAGACGAACCCCGCAAAATAGAAACACAAGAAGTCCAAAGTATCCAATACATATTGAAACGTTTATCACAAAATAGAATACATACCCTTCCTATTTGTAGAACCACTCTCCCATTGTATGGATAAACCACCTTTCCTGAATTAATGAAGAAACTAAATCCTGCTACTTCATCCCAAAGTTTACATTCCATAACTGCATTTTCCAAATTCAGCACAGCAATTTTTTGACTGAAATACCTGTGAATCACAGCTAATTAGATACTAAAACAAGCAAGAAAATCACAAAGAGGTTGCAATTTAGCAAACAGTCATTAAGTAGATATGACTAACTACCGATATGGCATTGAAAACAACGACCAAAAGCTTGCATTGGAAAGAAGAACCAAAACAGTAAGGGCAAGAGCTTCTTACAAAAAAATTGATACCTTACAGTTGGTGTTACCAACTGCCTGTAAGATAGTGGAAAATCACCACCAAAAAAATGCATAGGATAGGAGCATAATTAAGCAATAATGTAAAAAGCGATGATTATCAATACTTTCATCATAACAAAACTGACACCAAGTTTTGTTATACTTTCAGATAGAAAGAATGAGTGCAATCGAGCAATTCTAATGATTCAGCCAATTTGCATCCGATTCAGTAACCGATTCAGGTAAATTATTATCTACTAAATTTGTTTCGCCACATTGGTGAATAGACTAGATCATAAACAGTACAACTGTAGTAACTGGGTGTGCGACCATGACAGTAATTAATTTTGATAATGCAAAAGGTAGCGATAAGCCCATGTGGTCGTATCCCATGAATATTTAAGCCTTTATGATCATTGTCGTCTCACTTAAGCCCTTAAGCTCATCCAAGAAAAGTACAAAAACGACCCTGCCGTTAACTCCATCTAAAAATTCTGTTATTTATTAACCCGAGCACCTCATCTTTTTATTTTTCACTTCTCGCAATTTCCATTCCCCGTCTCCTTGTCATCGTAAAATCCTGAACCTTTTTTTTTGCCGGAAAAATCCTAAACCTAGAACCCTAAATTTTCCCAATTCGTTCTGTTCATCATAAAATCTTTTTCAATTCATTCTGTTAATTACTCACTCGTTCTGTTTACTAACAACTCCAATCACAAGCCCTCAGATTTTTGCAGAAGTTATTTATTAGTTTTTAAATTTGTGGGTCTTACTTTTAATTTATTGAGAATATTGAAGAACTTATTTTCTGTTCTCTCACATTTATAGCCGAACTAGTTCCCCATCTGATCTCCAAGTTTGTTTGCTCTTTCTAGTCAAAGGTAATAATTTTTATCTGGCTTTTTATTTTTATGCATATATTACTCTTAATTGCTGTAATTAAAACAGTTCCAGCATTTTTATCATTTGCTTTGAAATCTTTGATTATTTGCTCATAGTTGGGGATTGATTTGGATTTTGCAATTCCGGGTTCCCTTAGTTGTTGTGTGAATTGCTACTGTCTCGTTGATTCTAAATTTCTGCTTTTCCAATTTGCCGGTGAGTTCATCAGCCAGACAGTTTTGCTTTGTCATTCTTCATAAGCATCAGAATTTTTAGAGATGTCCCAAAACTGTTAATGGAAAAACATAAAAAAAAATGCAAAACAAATTGTAACGTTTGGCATAAACCGTCTAGATGGATTCTGGAGCAGTTACGGATAGAATGGAGGGCTGTCCTCAACATCGACAGCTTGAACAGAGAGGTGTACAGCACCGTTGAATTATTAAAAATAAAATCTTACTCATTTTCTTCTTTACATATAAATTTAATTATGAAAATTTGAGAAATTCTGGGGTTTTGGTTTAGGATTTTATGATGAAAAGAAAAGGATAAGAATTGGAAATTGTGAGAAGTGAAAAAGAGGAAATAAGGAAGAAGTTGAGTTGCCCCGGTTATTAAATAGCAGAATTTCAGACGGAGTTAACGGCATGGTCGTTTTTGTACTTTTTTATGACTATAAGAGCTTTAGTGAGACGGCAATGACCAGAAAAGCTTAGATATTCTTGGACTATATAACCACAAGAGCTTATCAGTACCTTTTTCCTTTTGATAGAAAGAAAGTATGGAGGATATGTAAACATACTTGCTTTGAAGAGCTGCAGCAACTTGACCTATGCTTAACTTAATTGCAAATGCGAACATCTTATCGCTTGCATCAGCATTCGCATTCGCACTAGATGATACAAAAGGATGGAACTCTGTAGCTTCATAAATATCCTAAGCAAACGATGATAAGCTAGATTAGTATTAGATATATTTTAGGGTTAATTCCATATAAAATCACCACCTTTACACGTTTTTTCATTTTAATCACGTCCTTTACAAAGTGTCAAATAAAATCACCACCTTTCATTTTTTTTGCAAATCTATCACGAATGTGAAAATTCGGTGTGTTTTTGTTGACTCGACAACCGGAATCAATAAGAAAAGAGTAAAAGGAAGATATTTTTTGTGTTAATTAGGGCATTAGTTAGATTAGGACATTTATTTGAAAGGAAAAAGACACCGAATTTTCTCATTGGTGATAGATTTGCAAAAAAAATGAAAGGTGGTGATTTTATTTGACACTTTTTAAAGAATGTGATTAAAATGAAAAAACGTGTAAATGTGGTGATTTCATATGGAATTAACCCTATATTTTAATCATTCACGATCAAGCCACCATGGGAAGTTACCTTCACAACTTCATCAGAAACAATACCAGAAAATTGAGTGGAATCATCTGTTCCACCAGCACCAAGCATGCCACGGGATAGCCAATTTAGCCATCCTTTGGATCTGCCTGATGACAGTTCATCATTGCGTGACTTATCAAAGGAATTGGAGCTGTTTGTTCCCTTTGTTGAAGATGAGGATCTTGATAAAACTTCCTGAAGCAAAACAAAAAAGTAATTACCATGTCAAAAAATATTGCAAACGGAAACATGTAATCATCAAGTCGCACATGAGTAAATATCTCACAGATGCCCTGCAGAACAGGAAATTAATTGCAAAAACATCCAAATTGCTTATACATCAAATTTGATAGAATGATTATAAGAGTTCACAGTATACTAAAGTACAAATATTTACCTGCAGCTCATGCTCACCAGCCGACCTATAGCATAAGATATCATCTATATCAGATTCTTTCTCCATTTGCTCCAATTCTCGAACAATAAATTCATCAATTGACTGAATTAAAAAAATGGATTAAAAAATAATGTATCAGAAAAGGACAGTTTTTTCCAAGAAATCAAAATGAAAATCCGCATCAAAGAACATAATGTCAGAGAATAAAATTATGCAGTAGGCTAGGACAGAAGCGAAACAGGACAAAACTAAAATTTCTGAAAAAGAAGAAAATACCTGTTCTTGCTGAAGAAAGTCCAGTTTAATCTTGTACAAGTTAATATACTTCCGACGGCGTTCCCTGTAATCAGAGTTTAGATCTTTTAAGAAGTAAGATTTTCTATCTGTTAAAGATATGCTTTTTAGTCCCAAAAGGTAAGCAAACACCAGTACACAATAGAAATGATAATACACAAGGGTATAAAATTATCCAAGTGTTTTTTAAGTTTTTAACCTTTTCAATTTTGTGTCAGAAATCAGGAGCCTAAGTATAAACAGACTATTGTATTTGCATACCAGAGTGCAAGATAGCCCCAAACAATGCCATGCCTCAATTACAGGTAAATGAACTTACAGCCGTTCTCCCAAATATCTCCATGACGTTTTCTTCAACTTCTTGCGGACATCTGATAGGACAGATTCCTGAGCATAGCGCCACCATGTTATTTGCCAATTATTATGTTTTCTTGACAGGGAATGACCCCATGGGCGATAACATCCATACCTACATCATCCACTAACAAATTAATATTATTATTTTTTTAGGGTCACTAACAAATTAATTAAGAACTTCTTTGAGCTCCAAATGTCACAAATATGTGCAAATTGTTATAAAATCAGAACTTCTCTTTATTAATTAATCTTTTTCTACCTAGATGGAGAAGAACTGGAGCTGTATAAAAACAATTACCCCTATTACAATGAAACTTACAGTGCTGGTGCAATTACGAAAGTCCAAATTCAGAAGCATGTTTTACTTTTCAGCAAGACATAGCTTTGTGGCAAATTACCAAACATAAGTCAATCCCTCTAAAATACAAATCATCTACGACTTGCATAAAAGAAACATACATAGACAAGGGATTAGTTTGTTTGACTAGCTAGTTATTAAAATACAGAAAACAGAACTGAACCGCATCAAACAGCCGATCCATCCAAAATTTCAATTTGTTGAGTGAATTCCAGCAATTAATTTTTAATCTCTAGCACACCCGTACATGCAAATACCCATCAGACTTGAAGTGTTAATAAGTATGGGCGAACAAACCCACCCTACCTTACGCTAAAATATCTAGTTAAATATATGAGAGTTGTAAAAAAAGCTGAACTCTGAACCTTTCAATCGTAATACCATTTAGTAACTCTTATGAGCTTTGAGATAATTGAGCCAAGCAACACATAACGAGATTAGAATCATCTTAGAGAAAACCAATTTGCTTATGCTAAGTATTAATCACCTTCACTTCTATGTCGCCGGGCTTTCTCTTCTTTATCCAATGAGAAATTTACTTATCACATTCAAGTTCAACACTCCCCCTCAAGTACGGCTGAATTTGTTTATATGGATGATAACTCCTCCATCCTTTAATTTTTTTATCATGTCTCAATGAGCTGTAAGATCATTAATAAACTAACCACCTCTGTTAGATCAACTCAACTCCATGTCTTGTACATTAGTCCAAAATCACTTAGTCATTTCTCATTAAGATATGTTCAGCTCTAATATTGTTAAGACAATAAATCTATTGTTGGAGTCTCACCCAACCGTTTGAACTATTAGGTGAATTAGGTAATTTAATATGGTATTAGAACTTTTAAGATCGATAGGGCTAGATTTGATCCTTGGCATCTCTCATTTGGTTAATTAAAATATTTGAGCACATGGTGAGGTGGGTAAGTGTGTTAGTTTGTTCACACTTCAAGCCATAATTGCGTGTAGGATGTGTAAAGATAATAAGACTTTGGAGCCTCACCCAACAATTGGAGCTTTTGGGTGAATTGGTTATTTAACAAATACCATGTCAAAAACCATTCCAGCCAAATATTAAAACTGTTAGGTAAAATTCCAACAATCAATTTATGATCTCTAATAAACAATAAGCACGCTTGTTTCCATCGTTAAAAATATTAATAAGATTATCTGAAGTCATTTAGCACAATGAAACATTGGTAAAGTTAAATGAACCTGATGTTTGGATTCAAAACATACAATTTCCAAGTTATCCTAGGGGCACAAGATATTGAATTCATGGAGATTCGATGAAGAAATTAAAGTTTTCTAAATTCTAAAAGGTCACCATAGATCTTTAATGGTGGATACAGGTTGTGCAACAGATGTAAATGTATTAATGGTTGCAATGAAGGGGCAATTATTCATCTTAGGCTGTTAGGTTCAGAACAAGTACTAGCTTTGTTCATCGGTCTTTTTGCTTAGAACATCGAGAAACAATATGCAAAAGACGCCCTTTGTTCATGCTTTTTGCTGATGATATGGTCTTCATAAATTAAATCTGAACTAACAGTCATAAATATCTTAACGAGATAAGAATGAGTAAATACTAAACTTACCTCTCCCTCAAACGGCTGATGCTTATGTAATCAGACAGAATCAGCATCTGTTGCAACTGAACCTCATCTAAAGACATATCCTAAATAATTTAAGCATACATTTTTCAGCTATAGAATTATATCAAACAAGCACACAAAGAAATGGAAGAAGCCTTCAAAATAATAGAACTAACCAAGCCAGTTATCTCTGCTCTGATTGAATATTGTGCCAAATCATTATCAAACTTTCCTACTCTATTAACCTGCATATGAAGCCAAAGTTTAGTATCCCACCTTCATTAAATTTCATTTTGTTTTATGTGAATTTAAGAAAATAATTTCACTTAAATATTTTGACAATGTCTCGACGTCTGTTCATAAAGATGATAATAAAATGGATTTTCAACTATCTCCAAAACAAATATGTGCACTCATCAATGCTATTTTAACAAAGCTCGACGAATCAAGAAAAATTACCTAGGTTAAGAACTTTATAAAATAAAATTAAAAGTGGAAAAGAATTTAGAAAACCAATTACTCTAGATAATTTCCAGCAAAAATTATATAAAAAAAAAAACTAAAAGTTATTCTAGAAGATCACATGGCTCGTTGGGCAATGATGTAATTTTCTTGTACACACAGATAGATTTTCTCTTTTGTTATCATCTATGTTGTTTTCATATTGACCAATTTTGTCAATTGTGAAAATTTTAGTCACTCTCAACGAAGTTAATTCATACAAAAGGTAAGTTTCAAGTCTCACATTTACCTGCCAAAGGTGTGGGCAAAATAAAAAATAGAATTAATGTATCGCGAAGTGATTAAAAACAATTTCTTGCGAGCTTGCATGTTGTAATATATTACGGCAGTCATTATTATAAAAGTTATTAAATGAAACGTAGTACAGCCATGAAATGTAAAGAAACTGATTGCGGGTAATAAGGTTTTCTTACCATAAGGGAAATTGCTACGTCAAATGGCTGCAACAAATAATCTGACATTACATCTTCAGATCTTCCATTATACCAGCATGTGGAATGTGCACCATCATCCAAACTAGTAGACTCCTTTACTCCTTCGAATGTGGTACAATAAAGTTCCAAACCTTCAATATCCACAGTTTTGTTTGCTTGGCCCCCTCCCATCTTCCCAACTGAAGACCTAACATGACAGAAATGATAAACTCAAAACAGCAATCAAAAGTGTTGATGCATACTAGTTCTCAAGATTCCGAAGTAGAGAAGGACTGAAAAATTATCCCAAGACGATTTAGATCGTGTCAGCTTTATGTGCAAGACGTACTCGGACACAGGTAAGGGAAGAAGGGTAGAAGTAGTACAGGAAACAAAGATCTAGAGAAACAAGAAAATCCCAGGCAAGGATGCTTTCAAGCTGCAAATTCTAAATCATGTCAAGCTCCACCCACAATAACATTGAAATTTCTTTATACACCCCAAAACCCTTTAAACATGAATCCTAGACCAGGAATCATTTATACTACAGTTAATGAGGCCCTGAGGAAACTGAAAGCTATCATATCAAAGACGTGTTCAACCAAAACTATGAAGAGCAGCATGTCCCATAACACTAAAGTCTACATTAAGTCATTAACATAAATCCAGAGTAATATTAAAAAAAGGACTAAAATGTAAAATAATCATACATATATACCATACTCGGACAGCCATACGCGTCCATTCTATTATGGAAGCATTATATTGACTACCATTCCTCTAGTTTTAGGTAAACAGAAAAAGAAATATGTTTACCAGAGCATAATCAAATATTGTCCCAATCTCATAGGCGTCACCCAACTATTCTTAAGATCAAAATAATATTGAGGATTATCAATCTGAAACATTTACTCACTAGCTGATAAAATTGCCTATCAAATAGGTAACTGATAATCATAATTAAATTACAGAGTCTCTTAGTATATCCTGGGAAAACTGTAACCATGACATATCGCTTAGTTACTAGCAACACAACTCCTCATCTGATGTAGCTTTGTGACAAGATGTATTCTTTAGACTTTAAAGTAATTACGAACAGACTTACCTTTTCACATACTCCAGACCATAGAAGTAATTGATATAAAAGTGATCAAATAAATATAGTGTGGTTACAACAGTCAAACACGGCTTAAGTTTCTTCTAATATTAGATATGAGACAATAAATAGGACTTAATAGCCTAGCAAAAAATACTATTGAGCTCAGAGCCACAGTTCAATAGAAGTAAAAAGTTTAAGACATCTGGAATAATGTTTCACTAAACACCGAATAGAATTACTCCAAATCAATAAATTAAAAATTACCTTTCGATAGATTCGAAAATTAGGATAAATGGAGCAATTAAAGACAATTGAACTTCAAAGATGAGTTAATTAACCAAAAAAAACTTCATATAAAATCGTTCCAGTTATTTTAGTTTCCACAAATCACCTCCTTCAATTTCATCTTCTTCAAAGACCACCTAACCAATCTCATATAGAACAGTTTATAGAATATTTTAGCCACCCAAGGAAAAAACCTGCTTGCAATCAGCACTTTGAGCTCATTACTTTTCCTACAAAAGATCTCCTCAACGAGGAAAACAAGTAAGAACCTTTTGAATGATCCTTCTATTCACTCCCATCACTCAGTTTCCCATCTCTACCACCCTCACATCAACATCCATCATACCATACTCTATCAATATATTTCATTTTTCAAGTGTCTTTGATTTGGGACCAACTTTCGTCATCTCTGTAGCATAAACAATCACTCAAACTATTTCACTTATTCCTTGATGAGGAAAATTACCTGGAGAAGTAGAATGTACTGGGCCAATAGGCCAAAACAGGACATATTATTGCTTATGGAGAAAAGGAATAGAAAAATGTAAAAGAAATAAAACTAATAATATGTACATACGATAAACATTGCCATTCGAACAAAAAAATGTTTCGCAGAACTTAATATAAATGAAGTACAAGAAAACTTCACTTATTCAGCTTGCAGTAATTTAAAATAATGTGGAAGTCGAAAAAGATTCATAGAAATAAACCATGCAAGGAAAGTACACAAAATGGAAACAAAGAAAAATTTACCCAAGCACATTTTGCTTAATCACCAAGCTAGAAAACTTTAATCCAAATAAAACCTGCAATTGGAAAATCATATATGGGAAATTAACATCCGTGTCTTGTCAGTAACCGATAGATAACAGTCAAATTATTAAGATAATATAAATATTAAATCAATCACATGATACTAATCTTGAGGAAGTAATTTATAACATGTTAGAAAAAAGAAAGGGTAAACTCTTCATCTAATCCTACATAAGTCTATCGCTCTAAAACATCAACAAAGGAGTCATTCTCAAAGAATTTATCAACCCAATACAGGTAGGAAATATTCAACAAATATATTCTAGAATCAATATTGGAGTCAAATAATTGTCAGGTCCAATTAGATCAAAGAAGACCATAAAAATGAATTGTTTGTAGTCTTAATTTTTAAAATAGTAAGACTTTTTGTTGGCATCAAGGGATGTATATCATCCATTTTCTGTTCATAATAAGATCAAAAGCATGATTGAGAACATGCAATGCAGTTTCTTGCTAGAACAAAGGCATGATAGTTGATTCTAAGGATGCTGCTTGCTGTATAAGGCCAGAGTAAAATATGAAGGTTGGTAGAGGAGTGAAAAGAAGGAGTCAATTAAATAGAGTCCAGGGATAAACCAAGGCACCCCAAAACTTGAGGGTAACTACTCTCTGAACATCAAAGGACATCATGCCAGCAGAAAACATCCAATTAATTCTCTAGAATAATTCCATTTTCCGGTCAATTATCTTCATTGGCACTGCCATGTCTATATTTGACCCAATAAATGTTTAGTGAAGTTTTTAAACCATTAAAAAAAATGATTGCAGCAGCATCAGATTAATCAGCTGATTTGTTCCTCTTTGTTGTCAATTTAGTTACCCGCTTTGCAATATGAAGCAAGAAATTTTAGTAAACCACCCATGAATTATAGTAAAATATTTAATGTCAAAATAAAATTGCATGGCGGTAACTTACCGAGTTAAGATGCATTCCACTGTACTGAACATGGAAATTTCTAATTGACATTTGTATGCTGTCGAGAACCTACAAGGGAAACAAGGAGCTTGGTGACAAGAAGAAGAACAATAGATATAAATGTCATTACTGAAGTACTGGACGGAGATCTTGGATAAAGCACTCTCAAGTGCCTCTCGCCGGACAACAATATACCTGATAAATATCAAGTATATCGGTAAAAAAGAAAGCTGTACACAGAACAACAGCAGGAAAATTAGCCATATAAAAATACCATCTCACCTTTGCAGTAATATATGAAATAAATGATTTGCCAGCTTGATTATCTGCAGAAAATGAGTGTTAATGATAAGACTACAGTACAAATTATCATCTGTATGATGTCTTAAACAATAAAAAATTAAATTCTAGAGAGAGTAAGAAATTAATTAAGCATGCTCTACAAATGACCAGAAGTCACTAGTTCGTGTTATACTATTCATGTTTACAACCTATAGATCTATTGGTCTCAGGTAAAAAAATCTTTGCATAGTATAAAATTAAGATAGACGTATTTGACAAAACCAAGAAGAATACTGCAAGAATGGATTATTAGCATGGCAATTGAAAGTAGTAAAACAAATAGCTTACCGCATACACGGCGTGACAATTTAGCAAGCTCAGCAGCAGCCAGCTGAGCCTTTTTGGCAGCATACTCCCTTCTTTCAACTGCCTCCATATTCCACTGCAACAACAACAGCAATAAATACAGGCAAAAAACAATTAAATTGCATAAGTGTGTATGTTTCAAAGACTCCAAACTTTGTTTCTTTATATTAAATTTATAAAAAATACATATGTAGCATATAAATATTAGAGTTGCAGTATAGCTATATAATTACCTCATGGTCATCTCGCTGAGACACGCAAATGAAAACATCTTCCAACACAATAATGATAGGGCAATCCCAGCCAAGCTTTTTCCATGAAATTTTGATACTTAGCCTTCCAACTCTACCTATTAATCAATTACAATAACATAATTCTACGAGATTCAAACCACGAAAATAAAGCTAAAGACAAATTTTCGGAAGTTTGTATACCCTGTTTAATAGCAAATGGCAATTGAAGATAATCAAATGCTTCAGTAATGAGTTCAACATTCTCCAGCAATACTTCTTCTGCAAAATCACATCATTACAAAGGATTAAAAAGAAATTATCGTAATTACAAATGAAGATATCATTCTAAATTCTTACCGTTCCAGAGACTGAGCTTGAGTTGATCTTTTTGGAAATTTTTGACATAACGACCTAGATAACCAACCAACACTCTATGAACTACTCCTTCAAACATTATTCTCACTCTTAAGCTGTTTTCGCAACAAATAAATGAAATTAATCGTGCACTATTTGTATGAAACTTCAATTATTAACGATTACATTTCAAACTAAAAAGAATTGATCGACTCACCTGACAGCAATGCATGCGATTGATCAACTTCTTGAAGAGCCGTGACAGAAATACTAATATAAAACTGACAAATAGCAAAAATGGCTAGGTTTGAGCATCTAAAACGGTTAAAGCCGAATTAGCCAAACCGAATTATATATCAAAAATTCGGTTCGGTTATCGGTCAGAAAAAATAAAAATTCCACTATTCGCCTGAAGTTTCATTACCGCTGCCGTTTGCCGCTGCTGCTTGTCACGGCCGCTGTCGCTCCTCCTGATGCGGTGCAAGGCTGACTGACCTCATGTTTGATTTTACTATGGAAGCTTGTTTACTGTTTTTATCAGTAGTTGTTTTTCTAATATTTTCCAATTGGCAAAGGGTTAAAACAAACATCAATACTTTTGGTTTGCTACAAATATCACCATGTAGTAGAAAACAAAAGATATATTGACACATGTGCTCAATTTCTTTGGGAGAATTACAAATCTATCTTATTTTTGAAAAATAATTACAGCAGTACTCTATTTTTTTTCTTATACTTCTACATCTCGTGTCTTTTTTATTTACCAAAATAACCTTTCTTGTTTTTTTAATTATAAAAATAGATTTTTTTACTTTCTACGTTTAACGTCTTTCTTTTATCGATTTTTTTTTGTATTTTTTGGTGGTGTTTTTATATCGTGATTATATGGTGTATTTTTGTGATTTTTTAGTATAAATACAAGAGCACTTTGTGTATTTGTGATACATTTTTCCTTATAAAAACATAAATCAATTTGTTGTTTATAAAATCAGTAGCATCAAAATAAATATATTCGATTAAAACATAACATCACAAAAATCAACACAAGAAAATAAAGGGTTTAATTTCGTTATCATAAGGTGCAAGTACAAAGTAGATTCCTACCATAATCAATCACGCTCAATCACAAATTACTCAAGCGGAAAACATTTTATTGATTTTGGTTCAAAGCCGATTGTAGAATATTATAAAGAACCCAATAAATCATCGGAGTTACAACAAATAACAAAAGTTGACCCTTGTTATCACTCATTGCATCACTAATGATCATTGCACTCTACTCAATCATCGAAGTCTCTGATTCCGCCGCTATAAGCCACGTTGCCGCCAACCTGCCGTGGTCAAGCCCAACCGATCGACGTTGATTTTTTGTGCTCGTGGACACCATGAACTAAAAAATAGAGATTTAAGAGGAAAAAAGAAAGAGAAATTTGAAATTTGAGAAAAAAAGGAAGGGAAAGAGGTTGTGAGTGTTTGTTTGTGTGAATAATCTAAAAGCTGCATATGACTAGTCTGTTAATATATATTATTATATTTATAATTATAATTACTCTAGTAAAAATATAAATATATTATGTGATTAGTTTTTTAATAAATTTGTCATGTAATATTTTGTTAAATTTTGTTATCTTCATGCATATTTATAATATATTATTATATATATTAGTATTTTAAAGAGTATCTAAAATTAATAACTTATATATAACATGACTGATTGAATAAAAAAATATGTTATAAAAGTAAATAAGAATTAATATTTGTGAGATTTTATTAAAATTTTCATAAATATATGCTTTATTTATACATGGTTTAATTACCTAAAAATAAGTTTAAAGTTGAATATGTTTATTTTTAAAAATATGATTTTCGTTATTTTGAAAAAAAGTGTGATTTTTTTTTATTTTTGCTTAATTCTCTTTGAGTGTTTAGACTCTAGATCTGTTTATACCAACAAATTTAGGCTAATAATCACCCATGACTTCTGACTTTTGAGGATACGTACACAAAAACCCCTAATGTTTAAAAACGGGCACAAAACCCTCTGATATTTGTGTCGGCGCTCACAAAATTCCTGAGACAAAAATACCCCTAGCGCCGTCTTTTTCTGGTCAACTGATATTCTTTAAAAAAAAAAACAGTCGGCGCCACATCATCTGCACGTCATCAATAAATCCAAAAAAAATAAAACACCCAGAATACCCTAACTCAATCCTACTCAACTCAATCCAACCCAACTTAATTTAACCTAAACTAATCGGCCAATCCATTCACCACCAACCCGACCACCGCCGGAAAAATTTTCGGTCATCTTTTCCAAGTTCATGATTTAGATTGGAAAATATTTCTGACATTTAAAGTTGATAAAGCATGTAGAAAATTTTATGTCCAGCAAAATGTTGGCGGTTGATACAAATTATGACAAATTTATAGCAATTAAAGTGTATAAGTTATGGAAAAAGTATTTTTATTCATGTATAGAAGTGTTATGCCTACCAATACACTTTTATATATGTTATAGATTATCTTTAACTTTTTCATTTTACAATTAACTATATCTAGTTTTCACAAAATGTTGACGTATTTGAATTGTCAATCATTGTAGTATTACGGTATCTCATTGTTTTTACTTTGCTTTTAACAACGATCTTCATGAAGCAACGCGGAGATATTATACTACTAATTTATTAAACATAAATAGCTCTAAACAATTATCTTATAAGCTATATATTAAAGCACGAAGGCGGGGGAGGACAAAGATATTTACGCTAATGCCTTTTATATTTTTTAAAACATAATTATTAACTAAAAAACTATTAAGATAGTTGTGAGAAGAGCAGGTTTCGGGGTCACCCGTCCATGCTTAAGGCTGATTTCGAAACTGGTTTAGCTTTATAAAATATGGAGTCGCCACCTATCTCAGCTAGGAATGACTTTTCTACCGATTGGGTAACCTTGCTCGTCTCCGGTAAGATTATCGTACGCCGGACCGAAAGACCAGGTTCGTAGACACTACTAAAACTCTTGTATTTGACTTTTCAATTACACTCCATTTTACATGACATATTCAATATCTCATCTTATTCATGCATAGAGTCCCAAGGATAATTGCTGGAAAATAAACATGTATGAAAGCGATAAATTACTTAAGACATGCATATGACTCGAATTGGACTGGTATTTGAATCAAGTAGCAATTACCCTTAAGCATACCTCTAATCCAAGTGGTATCTAATAAATAGTCAAGTCAGGATGGTCTGGATATTTTACATGCATAAAGCTTAAAAACCAGATGTTTAAGTTTGATTGATTATTAAGTCATTCTTGAAAAACCTATACAACCTCTAATTACATTTTGTATGCACTCCTAAAATGTCTAGGTGATTTACTGGATTTGATTGTTAATTTAATGTGGTTAGTCCTTTAACCTGTTAAAATATGAATTTAAACATGCTTGGAAAGCAATAAACATTGTCAACTGGCCCATACAGTTGATAAAAAAACAAGGTTAGAAATACTTTTAAATTTTGCCGAACTAGAATGTCGGACAACCGTTGCTGACTTGGAGGCTGATCTGGTCGGATTCTGGACCCGAGCTGAACACAAAAGTTTTTTGTCTCGTCGATACAGATTCACTAGTTCAAACCGGGGTCAATTTTGTGTTCAAACAAATTCAGAATTGCTTCTGGAAGTTGTTGCTCGCTCATGGACTAGGCTTTTAAGCCCGGTTGATTGGCTGATTAATAATTTGTGATTTCAGGCCTGAAACTTAATTGGTTCTGACCTATATAATAGAAAATAATATTCCACATCTAATTACGAGTTGGTAACTTCAAACGGAGCCCATTATCAAGCTCAAACAGCCCGAAAATGCGAAAACAAGTTTGAATCTAATTCTATAAGATTTGCGAGATAAGGAGTGGCAGGGACGCCAATGTATAAGCGCCACTGTGATTTGGCCGAAGGTGCTTGTCATTTGGGTTTCATTTCATGCAAAAACGCTCAAAAACTATTAAAACGCAAGGGAAAACGTATTAGAACATGCTAGGACTAATATATGATGTCTAATACTTA
This sequence comes from Mercurialis annua, assembly GCF_937616625.2. NCBI lineage: Eukaryota > Viridiplantae > Streptophyta > Magnoliopsida > Malpighiales > Euphorbiaceae > Mercurialis > Mercurialis annua. Next base: position 29,820,462 of record NC_065573.1, on the reverse strand, counting down.
ATTAAACATCTTAAGACACGATATTCTAAGTTGATTTTATATCTATCATAACAAAAACTACTAAGAACACAAATACATAGCAAATAAGTGCGTAAAACAACCCTAACATGCTTTCTACATACCAAAATCGAATGAAATCTGAATTTGAGTTTCATCATGCATTAAAACATCACTAAAGATACTTCTAATCGTTTTGTCATGGAAAACATGGCAAAAATCATCAGAAGGAACTGTTATGCCAGTTTATGAGAAAAATAGTTAACAACATGCATACTAAACACAAATATTTAAAATTATAATCAATATGATATGAAAAAGTGATAAAGACATGATTGAATCCTCAGAAGTACCGTTCTGAATACCTGACTCGTTTTTTTGTGATCCGGACGTGAAATCTAAATTGGGATCGATGTGCAGCACTGTGTTATTGAGTGATTGATGCGTTTCTGGCTTGTTTGATTGGCTTGTGTGATGTGTGTGATGTGTCTATGGTTCGGCCAAAGCTATGTATTTCTTAGGGCTTTTGCTCTTTGATACATGCTAAATTTTTTGACCGGCAGACCTCTGACTAAGCTGTGTTAATGATCTATTTATAGAAGTTATGGGTGACCTAACATTAATTGGAGATTCAGTTATGTCAAGAGTGTGAAAATGCGTGGAGTGATAGGGATCATGAGTGGTAAGTGATAAGATAGGTGAGGTTAAAACTCTTAAGTTGATTATTGTAATGCTAATTAAATAATTAATTATGGGATAAATATGTTTAAAAGTGCTTTTTTGGTGTCTGGAAGTATTTATAGGATCCTATGGGTTTAGGATGGTTAATTTGATCCGTTGAACTTGCAATTTGGCCTATAAACTTATAAGATATTGCAATTAGTCCAATTTCTTATACTACAATTATTTTGGATTTTTAAAAGATATTTACGACTAATTACGTTTCAATTCTTTTTTAAGTTCGCAGCTGTGCACAGATATGACCAGCTTGAATCTAAAATTTTGGACCACAAGCTCGCCATCTGGGCAAATTTTTTTAGAAATCAACATTAGACGCTACAGTCTATTGTCACTTTTACATGTTTAATAGGTGTCTATAATAATTATTAGAGTTAGAGTACTAATTAAAATAAACTGCTTATAATACTATATAAAGATAACTGTTTAGAGTCTTAGATAAAATAAACTATTTTAAATATTCAATTATTACTATTTTGATTATTTATAATTCTAATTAAGATAAAATTATTAATTTAATTATTATTTGATATTTTTATTTATGTTCTCCATAATAAGATAAAGTATTTCTAATTAACTATTATTTCAATAATTGTTTGATATTTTATACTTCAATATAATTTATAAAAATAATTATTAATTAAACATATTTTTTTTATAATAATGGTTTATAATAAATTACTTTATAATATTCAATTATTTTTATTTTAATTATTAATTAAATTTCTATAATTCTAATTAAGATAAACCACTTCTAATAAATATCATTTTAATTATCATTTGATATGTTCTCCATAAATAAAATAAAATATTTCTAATTAACTACTATTTTAATAATTATTTAATATTTTATACTTAAATATAACTTATAATTATAGAAATAATTATTAATTAAATATAAATATAATATTTAACAAGTCACATTATGAGTCACGTACGAAACACGTAAAGTAACACTAGTCTATAAAATATTTTTAATTTTTAAAATAAGATATAAAAACTTAACAAATAAATAAAAAAAAGACAATTAGATTTTTTTTTTTCACCAACAAACGTTGTTCGAGTTAATTTCTTAGTATTTTCCGGTTGTTAAACAAATCAATAGGGAGAGAGGGAAACACTTAATTACACAGACGTAACTGCTACTCTCTCTTGACTTCTAACTAACAATCATGTAAATAAATCTTTCAGATGCTCTCTCTTAAAAATTTCTTGCTAAAACCCTAATAAAATCTCACTGCTTCTGCTGCTACTCTGTCTATTAGGTTAACAATATTGGTAATTGAGATTGTGATTCGAACCCTAGAATTGAATTTTAGCTCAAGGAGTCAGTTAGTTAGGGTTTCCGTTTTATTTATTTGTTTGCTCCTGTTGCTACTTCAAAATTGAACAACGACAACGACAACGAAGCCATGAGTCCTATTCAAAATTTCGAGCAACACTCCCGCCATCTGGTGGAGCCTGGCCTCGGTATCTATTTTCGAATTCTCTTTGTAATTTTTGTTTACCTTAAGCTGAAGGAAAGTTTATGTCTCGTTGCAGTAAGAACAATTACATAAGAAAAAAGAGAGAAACTGTATTTATTTTGGCTGTAAAGCAAACAACAGTTCTTATTTACGGTCAAATTCGTTAATATCAATAATGTTCCACTACAAATCTAAATTTGTGAGTGTTGTGCCAAACATAACCTAGACTGATTAGCTTGTATCGAGTATACGTAGCAATTGGAATTTTAAGTAATTAAGTGTATTGTTCTCATGAGAATTGCATTAAAAAGAGAAAAATTTGTTCTTGCTGTTAATTGGCTTCTTTATCTGATACTCAGTAATGATGTTGTTCAATTTTTAATTTTGACAGAAATACAGTCAAGGTTGCAGATGGCAATGGAAGTACGGGATAGTCTTGAAATTGCGCATACATCAGAGTACTTAAATTTCCTGAAATGCTACTTTCGCGCGTTCTCAGTTATCCTCTTAAAAATTACAACGCCACAGTTTGTAGATAATCCTGAGCACAAGCTTCGGAACATTGTTGTGGAGATTCTTAATCGTCTTCCTCATAGTGAAGTTCTCCGCCCCTTTGTTCAGGACCTTCTAAAGGTTGCGATGCAAGTGCTTACTAAAGACAATGAGGAAAATGGATTGATTTGTATTCGTATTATCTTTGACCTTCTTAGGAATTTTAGGCCAACTCTTGAAAATGAAGTTCAGCCATTCTTGGATTTTGTATGCAAGATATACCAGAATTTTAGATCAACTGTTAGTCATTTCTTTGATAATACAACACAAGCTATGGAAGATGTTAAACCAATGGAGAGTTCTTCTTCCTCAGATCATGTTATTACAGGCCCTTCATTTGGTGGAAATGGGCAGCTTAACCCGAGTACTCGTTCTTTCAAGATAGTTACAGAGAGTCCTCTTGTAGTCATGTTTTTATTCCAATTGTACAGCCGACTTGTTCAAACTAATATTCCTCACTTGTTGCCTCTGATGGTTGCTGCGATATCTGTCCCTGGTCCGGACAAAGTTCCTCCTAATTTAAAGAGCCACTTCATTGAACTGAAGGGTGCACAGGTTAAGGTGAGTGTTAGGTGCTCATGATGTCCTTAAGATTATTTGTACATGCAATGACTTTTTCTCATTTGATGATTAAATAAATGATGGTATGCTGAGCTGTCATTACATGACTATCGGCATTCAAAATACTGCATGCTTGTTTTCTTTTAGTTTTGGAAACTTAAGACAAGCTTTTGTTGTATGTTTTACTTTGAAAAATGAATGAGACAAGCGTTTGCTTTTTCCAATTTATGCCAGTTTTTTTCCCGCATTTTATGCAAATGCATGGTATGTTAACTTGCTGTAGAAGAAGCCTTCCTAATATGTTCAGTATGAACTGTGCCTCACCTCCCTTTGCACATTTATGAAAAGTTTGTGATTAAAGTCAATCATAATAATACTGCAATTTGCCGGTCGGAACTCTAGTCTAGGGCTGTGCATCTCTAGGGCACCAAAGAATTGCAGATAAATAGATTTAGTCTCTCTCGAAAAGAGAAATAAGATTATTGAATATGATTGAGGATGCTTATGTTTCTATTTGAGCAAAATTTGTATCATTTAGGTGATTTTGATCAGTTATTCACTTTTTTCAATTGTTGCAGACAGTTTCCTTCTTAACTTACTTGTTGAAGAGTTTTGCTGATTATATTAGGCCGCATGAAGAAAGCATTTGTAAAAGTATTGTCAATTTGCTTGTCACATGTTCTGACTCAGTATCCATTAGAAAGGTGAAGGATGTCATTTTCTTAATATTTTTCCCTCACGAAATCCTCTTTCTCTTCTGTTAAACTTTGAATCTCAACTTATTGATGCAGGAATTATTGGTTGCTTTGAAGCATGTTCTTGGGACAGATTTCAAAAGAGGCTTATTTCCTTTAATTGACACACTTTTAGAAGAGAGGTAGGTTCTTTGGCCTTATAGAACAATATGCTGCTCTACACCTAATTTTCTAATTAAGCAGGGCTTGTAGGGGGACGGGGAAACTCTAAAATTTTAATAAAAATTAAAGAAGATAAAAAGGAATATCAAATTGTTTTTTTAGGGAAGTATTCTCAACCTATAGAAAAATTTGACCTTAAGTTCCGTGCATAACACAATGGCACAACAAGTGGTTGCTTGGATTGCAAAGGAAAAGGCAATCCGTACTTGATCTTATTGTTCAGTTGATGGTAGAGTCAAGCTCAATTGGTACCGTGTATCTTGTTGTTGGTTTATTATTTTAAGTAAGAAACTGTGTTATGTGTTTTATTGTGGTATTATCATGTGGGTATCATTTTATTTGTTGGCATACCATTCTAAAAGAATGGATTTGTGCTTGATTTTTTGTTGTTGTGACTTTGTTATGTATCTGATTCAGGCAGTGTATGTATCTTTCTTAATACATCTTCCTTTATATTTCAGGGTTCTAGTTGGAACAGGTAGAGCATGCTATGAAACTTTGAGGCCGTTGGCTTATAGTCTATTGGCAGAGATTGTTCATCATGTTCGGAGTGACCTTTCCTTATCACAGGTGCTACCTTTATTAAATGTCCTTATTATCAGTGGTAAAATTAGATAGATAATTTAGACAATCTAGTTTTTTTTGGCTGTTATATGTATATGGGAGAGCAAACTTGACTTGTGACTGTTTACCAAGTACTAACTCGTATTAACCTTCTATAAAGAAGTATTGTTTATTTATAAGTAGGTCAATTGCATTTTTGTATGGGTGTTAAAAAAGTTATGTTAGTCACTCATCGATCTACTGGTTTAAAGTGGATTTGATATGGGTATCCATTTTTACCAAGGAAGGAATCTACTGCTTGCATATGTTCAATTAGATTATTTTGGTCTTTGCTGATTTAAGATTATAAGCTCATTAACAGAACTCTCTCTTTGGTTTTTATTTAAATATAGTTTCAATAAATACACAATTAAATTTATAGTTATGGATACTTCAATAGGTGTCATTATTTTAGCCTAACAATCATAAGATGAGATTTATGGAAAATGCAAAGTGAAATTCATGGAAGGCATGTTGTCGAAAAGGAAATCAAATTCAAACTGAACAACAAAACATTAAATCATAGAAACTACTTTTGACTTTGTAATGGATAGCTCCCACAATGTTTGGTTCAGCATGCACATCCTTCAGACAATGACGACAAACCCGATGTTAATCTCCCTCTCCGGTGGTGCTGTTCTTTCATGGAGGAGGGTTTGTATTTCTGAGCAAGTAACCAAACCATGTGGCGTCATTTTCTAAAGATACCCATGCAATCTTCCTGCTCTCGTGGCATTTGTGGACCATCGGCTTATCCGAAAATAAAAAGAAACAACATTTATTGGTCAAGTTTAATAAATAGAAAAACCAACCTAGTACTATAAGAAAAATGGAGAAAGCTTTAGTAAGATTACTTATGGAAAGGCAAAATGCGAGACTTTCCTCTTAGAAAGAGCTATGAATTTTGAGTTTTGGCGAAAATTAAGTAAAGTGGGTCAGATCTATATCTCAATCTCACTTTCTCTCCCTCTTAGGTTTGCTTTATCTTTCTTTAATATCATAATAATACAAAAACCATAAGAGGGAGAGAGATACATATAGAGGCAGCATGAAGAAGAGGGATGCACGAAGAATTGGGAGGTAGCAAGAAGAAGAAAGAGAAGGGAGGAAAAAGAGTTATTTTCTTTTTACTATTGATTAGGGGCAATCCATGTGTATAAAAGGAAATCCAACCTTTGGTAAAGGAGCACAAATGGAGGGGGCATTATAGGAAACAAAAAACACAATTTATTAGCAGGTGCAATACCGTGAGTTGGCATTGCATTATTTTTGGTTAGAAGGAGATATTTTAGATAATCCAAAATCAGTGTTCACTGTACAATGATTTTGAGTTCTCTTTTATACTATAGTATATAGAATAGTGGATGTCCTTTGATTTATATCATATACCAGGGGCTTCCCTGGTAGGGTGTAAGTAAACTAGGATGAACTTTCTAGAAATTGCAAAAAACTATATTGTTCGGTTCGCAATATCAGCTTAACTTCTTGGTAGGTAAAGTGGTTAATTTTTCTAGTGGGGAGGTAACTTTCATTGTAATTCTTAGCCAAGTTGGAGTTTCCTTGTTGAGTGTGCTGTTAAAGACTAATAAAATCCCACTTCTAATTATTTTTAATGTTATTGAGGTATTCTTGTGTTTGATGCCTTATGAAATAAATGGAAAAAAACCTAGAACCTCAGAAATGGATTACATGTAAAACAAGATAATGTGCTGCTTCTCAAGTGTAACTTCCTGAGTATTCAATTTCCTAGAAAGTGTAGTATATTTACCTGAAATCTGAACATTTTGAATCAAGTGAGCCTCAGTGTTTCTTATATACTCATGTAAGTTTATATTTATTTATGCATTTTACATCAAAGCTAGTTTCTCTTCCAACAAAATGGGAGTGAAAGTGTCAAGATGGGTAATATGAAAGTATAAGCAATTATAATTCAATGTAGGGATGTGTGACATGAGAAGTTGAAAGACGCAACTTTATAGTCTGGTCAACATATTGAATGTTCCATGCCCTAGTGTGTTTGAAAAATGTTTCCATCTGAGCTTGTGAATGCTTTTGAGTTTTGCCAATTTAATTTTAAATTTTATGTGTTAGGGTGTTACTAATTAATCTTACACTAATGATCATGATGGGGTAATATACTAATACCTTTTTGTTGGCAAGTAAGTTTAAGAATGAGATGAAAGAAGTAAATCGGATTATTTTGTTGGGCAAGTCATAAATAATGTGCAAATGTGTATTACATCTGCTAAATGACTTGAAGGAATATGGTGAATGCTCTCATGTATTTCTTTTGCATTAATTCTCCTTCCAAAATGCTGATGTTCAGTGGCTAACATTATTGCATTCGCATTGGTTTACTAATGTATTTTATCTACTCTGTTGCAGCTGTCACGAATTATTTATCTGTTTTCGAGTAACATGCATGATGCCTCATTGTCGCTCAGTATCCACACCACCTGTGCTCGGTTGATGTTAAATCTGGTGCATTTTCTTGCTCAGTTCTCACTACCTATCTGTACAAGTTATGTTCTACTTTCCACAGATATCATTTTATGATTTTTTTTTTCATTAGGTGGAACCAATTTTCGAGAAAGGTGTGGACCAACCATCTATGGATGAAGCTCGGGTTCTACTGGTTTGTATTTCAGCTAACTGCTAGATAAGCCTTTTTCGGACATCCTCCTTGTTTACTGGAATAAGTTTGATTTTTTATATAGGGGCGTATTTTGGATGCTTTTGTTGGTAAATTTAGCACTTTCAAGCGCACCATTCCACAGGTATATTTACTTGCTGATTGGTTTTTGGTGTTACAGTGTGCTGATACAAAGCCTTGGATGGTTTGATGTCACAGCATTTGATTTGCAATGTAGAAACTATATTAAAGGGCTCAATATGGATTTGTCTGTTCAACTGCGAGGTTATGAGTGGAGCGCATTGACTATTTGATACTTGTTACATCTGGCTTGAGTGTGGGAAAATTGAAGCTTATGCTATATCTAATTTTACATTTTCTTCCTTTCCTTATTTTATTTTTTGGTGGAATTTTGGGAGGCTTATTTGCATGGTTTATGTTATGAGGGAAATTAGATAACATGTTTTTGCATGTGCATCTGTTTGTATTTATCTATTTATGCTCTTGGGTGGAGTTGCTAATTCCTGGTTAACTCTATGAGAACTATTGCCATGTAGTGCCTGGTGGAAATATCGGCTTTGGAACTGCTTATAGAGATATATGCCTGTTTATGTCTTATTTGGTTAAAGAACTTATGGTGGCAGTATGTTTGTGTATCTGAATTTTGTCTGAATGATGTTTAAGAGTGGATAGTAGGTATTTGTCAATATTCTAAAGTTCTCAAGACCTATTTTCTCTCACGAGCCTCTATGTTTTTGAATTTGTAAACCGAGTTATCCTGTGTTTGTGCTGTTTGCATGCATTATCTATTCAATTGCAAATTTATCATCAAGAACGCAACCGCCAATCCTGCACAGTTAATTGGTTTTCCATCTGGGTGTGGGGTGTTCATCTTCAGTTTATTTTTCATTTTTTCTTATAACATATTTTTCCTTTTGTTTTCCTTTTGTTTGTTTAAGGTTAATACAATTTCCCTAACCTAAACTGCACAGGCCACAGCTTTTTTATGTGTCTAAATTTTTGTGTAGAGAAAAGAAATTGGCCCCGGCAATTTAGGTTGTGGAAATAGGCTTTCTTGAGATGTTAAATTTGATATATTTTCTTTTTAATGATAGTTGTTGGAGGAGGGTGATGATGGCAAGGAGCGTGCTACTCTGAGGTCAAAGCTTGAACTTCCTGTGCAGGTTGCTTTTATGACCTTTGAGATTATGGATTTTTTTTTTTGACATGTTGAGATTATGGATTTTATATGTTTCATTTGCACTAATTTCTAGCTGCACATGTCTCTCTCATATTTTAGTATGTTCTCTATTCCTTGTGCCCTTTCTTCACTTAAATTGGCATTTTATTTAGCATCAAACTGAAGGAGGACATATGGGGTGTTATCCTGTGGAATGTTTGGGGAAGGCAATAGTAAAACTATGAGGAAAAAGCTCAAGTTTTAATCTGTATCAAATTCAGATCTGAATAATTAGGAAAAACAAATAAAAGAACAATTAATCTTCTTAGAGTTGCTCATTGAAGGGGTTTAGGCAATCACACACATGGGATCTAAGGCAATCACACACATGGGCCGAGGATTTTGATGTATCTGAGTCAAAATAATTCAAATAGTATAAAGTGGGGGTTTTATTAATCCTCTCTTTGTGAAATAAAAGAACATAAGGTAAACTCCTATACTACTAGAATTAGTAATCCTAAATTAGGAAAATGAAACTAAATCTGACTGGGAAGATAGTAAATTGATACTAGTATAATCTTTATTCTTAAACCAATAATTTAAACTTCCTAAATAATTTAGAAGGAAAATCTTTATTCCATATATAAGAATTGAAATACTAATTTCAAATTTTTTGTCCTGCATCACTAACCTCTTGAATTTGGAATTGTTTACAATGCATGTGTGCTAATATGTTAATGTTAAAATGTTATACTTCTATGTTCTTGTTTTTATCCATTAAGTGTTGGTTCATGGAGTCGTTAGTAGTGGTTTCTTGTTTACATTTTATTGTGCTTTTTTTGTAATATCACTGACATGTGACATTTGATTTGAGTATCTATTTCATAAATAATTATGGAACCTCATGACATGTATTGTCAGTCATTTTTTAAAATGATTCTTTTAACACTGACCCTAAAAAGAGGTCTGTGCAACTCAGCTTTAGAAAACATACACCATTTTGGTCTATGAAAAGTACAAGAATATAGTAATCAATTCTATGAAAGGTGAAGCAACAAAGTATTAATTTTTTTTTAAAAATGGTAACCAAACCAAAATCTCAGAAATTTTAACTGTACATGTTTTCAAAAAAGAGTATGAATGATGTGTAAGATTCGTGATTGATCTAATAAAATAATTACTTTATCCAAGTAGTATTATTTGACTGTCCTTATTTTATCTTAACTACCCTCATTATCTGCTACTATGTATTTTGGGGTTTCTTAGCTGACTGTTTAAAGTTATGATTTTCTGATTCGTTGCTTAGTTATTCGGGTGTTGTTTGTGTTGACTTCTTTGATATGACGGTCATGTGGAAATGTTTGAAAGGTTACAAGCTTCAGGTGTACCAACTGTCAATGCCTCTGGTTGAGAAATATGGATAAACAATCTTTCTAGGGCTCTACTGTTGGATTGCACTATACAGTGCTGAGCATTAATCTGGAAGTGAAAAATTGAATGTCTGAAATGTGTTGAAGTTGGTAGTTCTGCTTGAAAAAAATGAATATTCACTTGAAATATACTCCCTCCGTCCCAATAGAGTTGTCCACTTTGAGAAATTTTTTTGTCCCAAAACTCTTGTCCACCTTCAAAAAGTAACTAATTTTGCCACTCAATTTTTCTATATTACCCCTATTTAAAATCCACTAATGAGTAAATTGAAAGTAAATTGTAAGCGGACCTTATATTAAATAGGGGTATGACAAGAAAAGTAAGGAAAATTTTATAAAACCCATAAACTATATATTTTTTTATCTTGATGTCTATATCTGTGCTTAAGATTATTTTATGGCATAACCTATCCTAAAGTCCCATGTACTTTGCAATTTTTCTTTATTTCATCTTTAAAACATTTTCTTTCTTTATTTAGTCCCCGCACTTTACCTTTCTTGTTTACTTCGTCTCTAAGACGTTTTTTTTCTTTATTTAGTCCCAGTGTTGTACCATTTTTCTTTACTCAGTCCTTGAACAGACAGAAGTTAGGAACGGCGAACAAATCAAAATATTTTATATTGATGTGTACTCGATTGCAGGCAGTTCTTAATTTGCAAGTCCCGGTGGAACATTCCAAGGAAGTTAGTGATTGTAAGAATCTGATCAAGACCTTAGTTATGGGTAATTGACCCTCTTCCATTGCATTGCTTTTTAGAGTTTCAGGAGTTATTTTCAGTTAATTTCTCTTTACCTGTTGGTATCTCAAAAAAAATTTCTACCATGGTATTTTCCTAGCAGAGCAGGTTCTTTTCAGCAATTGTGGCTGTTAATCTTATTACCTTGTTCTGTTTTCTTGCCATTTTATTTTCAAGTCTTAAGAAAACCATTACTGGAGTTTTAAGAACATTGATGACTATTTGATAGATTATGGACAGCAGGTGCTTATTTTCACATGCTATTATCATATTATGTTTAGTTTCCCACCATTTTCCCCCTCTGTCATGTTCAGGAATGAAGACTATCATATGGAGTATCACCCATGCACACTTGCCACGGTCTCAGGTTCCTTTGTCTCAATTCTATATCTCCTTGCATAATGTTCTGCCCTTTATCTTCCTATCTGATGTTCCAAATGATGTAGGTTTCTCCTTTCACACATGGTACTCACTCACAAGGGATTGTCCCACCGGCATCTAATTTGCTATCGCCTCAAGTGTTCAAAGGGATGAGAGAAGATGAGGTATTAAGTTTGTGCAATGATCTTGTTTCTGTCCCTTAAAGATAGAAACATTGTTCCTTTTGGTGTCTCATAAAGAATATAAAAACTTTCTACTTTTAATATTAGATAAAGATGAGTAATTGTTGTGGGATCAGCTGATCTGACTTTAGTTTGGGCGTTTCACCAGGTCTGGAAAGCTTCTGGTGTTCTGAAGAGTGGTGTATACTGCTTAGCCCTCTTCAAGGAGAAAGATGAAGAGAGAGAAATGCTAAATCTCTTTTCCCAGATTTTGGCAATTATGGAACCTAGGGATCTTATGGACATGTTCTCCTTGTGTATGCCTGAGCTTTTTGAATGCATGATTAGCAACACACAGCTAGTTCAGATATTTTCTTCTCTTCTGCAATCTCAGAAAGTCTATCGGCCATTTGCTGATGTCTTAGTTAGCTTTCTCGTTAGCAGCAAACTTGATGTTTTGAAGCAACCAGATTCACCAGCTGCTAAACTGGTTTTGCATCTCTTCCGGTTCATATTTGTCGCTGTTGCAAAAGCACCTACAGATTTTGATCGTATTTTGCAGCCTCATGTGCCAGTTATAATCGAAGTTTGTATGAAGAATGCTACTGAAGTTGAAAAACCTCTCGGCTACATGCAGCTTCTTTGCACCATGTTCAGAGCTCTCGCAGGATGTAAACTCGAGCTTCTTCTCCGGGACTTGATTCCTATGCTACAGCCCTGTTTAAATATGTTGTTGACTATGCTTGAGGGCCCCGCAGGGGAAGATATAAAGGACCTTTTGCTGGAGCTATGTTTGACATTGCCTGCTCGCTTAAGTGCATTGCTGCCATATCTTCCTCGTCTCATGAAGCCTCTTGTTCTGTGTCTGAAGGGAAGTGATGACCTAGTGCTACTAAGTTTAAGAACACTTGAGTTTTGGGTGGATAGTTTAAATCCTGATTTTTTAGAACCTAGCATGGCAAATGTCATGTCAGAGGTGATTTTAGCCTTGTGGTCTCACCTAAGGCCGGCACCATATCCTTTTGGGGGGAAAGCATTGCAACTCCTCGGTAAATTAGGTGGCCGTAACAGAAGGTTTCTTAAAGAGCCCCTAGCCCTTGAGTGCAAGGAGAACCCAGAGCATGGGCTTCGCTTGATCCTTACATTTGAGCCCTCAACCCCATTTTTGGTACCTCTGGATCGATGCATAAATCTTGCTGTGGCAGCTGTCATGCACAAACAGGGCGGCATGGATGCTTTCTATCGGAAGCAGGCTTTAAAGTTCCTTCGTGTTTGTTTATCTTCTCAGCTTAATTTGCCCGGAAATGTTTCTGAAGGGGGGTGTACTACTAGGCAATTATCAACTTTGCTAGTTTCTACAGTTGATTCTTTTTCACGCAAATCTGAGACATCTGACTTAAAGGTTGGTTAAATCAGTTTTGTTAAAATATTGCTGAATACTGCATCTGTTAGTTTTTGATAACCCATCATTAGCACTAGAAACTTCTTCATTTTCTGAATTTTTTTCCCTAATCGCCTTCTCAATAAACAAAGGTTGCAAAAAAAGAAGATAGTATCTTGCTTAACAGTAGAATGAAAATAGTTAGTAAAATATATATCTCGTGCATGTTCTGAATATTCTAATGTTGTCTTATCTTTCCACTTTTGTCTTTAAATTTGTTAAAAGTTTGTGAAAAGTGAATGTTTGATTTTGTTGCGATGAATATTACAGGCAGATTTGGGTGTGAAGACAAAGACCCAACTTTTGGCTGAGAAGTCAGTTTTTAAGATTCTATTGATGACCATAATTGCTGCCAGTGCAGAACCAGAACTCTATGACTCCAAAGATGATTTTGTCGTCAATATCTGCCGTCATTTTGCAATGATTTTTCACATTGATTATACCTCAGCTAACCCTTCAATTCCAGCAGCTTCCCATGGGGGTTCTATGCTTTCATCAAATTCCAGTGCAAGTTCTAGGTCAAAGAGCAGTGCTTCTTCTAATTTGAAAGAGTTGGACCCCTTAATATTCTTAGATGCTTTGGTTGATGTGCTAGCGGATGAGAATAGGGCACATGCCAAAGCTTCTCTTAGTGCTCTAAATTTGTTTTCTGAAACACTTCTATTCCTTGCTCGATCAAAACATGCTGATGTTCTGATGTCAAGAGGTGGTCCAGGTACTCCAATGATTGTCTCTAGCCCATCAATGAATCCAGTATATTCACCTCCGCCAAGCATTCGTATCCCAGTTTTTGAGCAACTTCTACCTCGTCTTTTGCATTGTTGCTATGGTAGCACATGGCAGGCACAAATGGGAGGCGTTATGGGACTTGGTGCTCTGGTTGGGAAAGTGACTGTTGAGATTTTGTGCAATTTCCAAGTGAGAATAGTGCGTGGACTAGTATATGTGCTAAAAAGGCTTCCTCTTTACGGTAGTAAAGAACAAGAAGAGACTAGCCAGGTGCTTACACAGGTTCTTCGGGTGGTGAATAATGTTGATGAAGCAAACAGTGAATCACGCAGACAAAGTTTTCAAGGAGTTGTCGAATTTCTTGCTTCAGAATTGTTCAGTGCCAACACATCTATTGTAGTAAGGAAGAATGTACAGTCATGCTTAGCGCTTTTGGCTAGTAGGACTGGCAGTGAGGTTTCAGAGCTACTTGAGCCTCTGTATCAGCCTTTGCTTCAACCTCTTATTATGAGGCCACTGCGTTCAAAGACTGTTGATCAACAGGTACTCTCTGTTATTGATCATAAATGTATTTTGTATATTTGCTTCTCTGACTTGTTCCTGTTGTGATAGGTTGGGATTGTTACAGCTTTGAATTTTTGCCTGGCCTTGAGGCCCCCTCTTCTCAAGTTGACCCAAGAACTGGTAAACTTTCTTCAAGAAGCATTGCAGATAGCCGAGACAGATGAAACTGTGTGGGTTGTGAAGTTTATGAATCCGAAAATGGCCACCTCTCTGAATAAACTTCGAACAGCTTGCATTGAGCTACTCTGTACTACTATGGCATGGGCAGATTTCAAAACTCCAAACCATGCTGAACTGCGTGCTAAAATTATTTCTATGTTCTTCAAATCTTTGACATGTCGGACACCAGAAATTGTAGCAGTTGCCAAGGAGGGCCTACGACAGGTTTTTTGACCTTTTATTCCAGTGATGCATATTGAAATATTATGCTCATTGCTTCTCTCTTTCTCTTCATTATTTCTCTTTGTTGTCTTCTTACTTGTTTTACGTGATCCTTGTACGAGTTACTTGATCATCATATGAGTTTATGTATAATAATAATAATCCATAAATTGTAAATAGTGACCTATATGCTATGATGCTCTTGACGTACCCTTTCAGCTCCTAGGTGTACTTAACAAAAGAATTCAATAGTCTCCCTGTAACAGTTTCTTTACTTGATATTAGGTGCTTTGGAAAATATGAGCAAAATTAATAATTCCGGCTCCTGAATTTGTGCATCAGAATCAATTTACTCACATTTATGGTTAATTAAGGACAAAGTTGTACAAAATGAACAAGTTCAGCGAGCTGGATGACTCAGTTTTGTCCTTAATTGACCTATAAGTAGAGAGTGTTCTTAAATGTTAAAATGGCTAAAAGTAAATTAATTGATCTTATGCATAAGTTTAGGGACCGCAATGACCCTTGGTCCTGTCTTTCTCATTCAGCTTTTATTAAGTTCTTGCAAGGCTTGTTTTCATTTTCCAATTTCTAATTTCATTTCTGTATTTGCGTATTTGCGTTTGTTTAGAAGTTAAAATAACATTTATGTTAATTCAATGTACTTTATTCTTTTTCAGGTTATCAATCAGCAAAGGATGCCCAAAGAACTTCTGCAGAGCAGCCTTAGGCCTATTCTTGTCAACTTGGCTCACACTAAAAATCTTAGCATGCCTCTTCTGCAAGGTCTGGCTCGCCTGCTTGAGCTTTTATCCAATTGGTTTAATGTCACCTTGGGTGGAAAGTTATTGGAGCACCTCAAGAAATGGTTGGAGCCTGAAAAGCTTGCCCAGAGCCAAAAGTCATGGAAACCTGGTGAAGAGCCCAAAATTGCAGCAGGTAAGGATTCTAGAGTCTGTCTTTTTATGTGTGGTTAATTGATGATTCAAACTGTTGATGCAAATGTGCGCTTCCGCTACATCAGTGTTCATCTACATGTTCCTTTTTCAGTTTACGGATTATTCATAGCTATGTAGTACATACACTGATACAGAAAAACGGGACACTTGGGCACAAACATGGTGAAACAATGTTATTTTTAGGTTTCCTATGTTAAAATTGAAGTTCAGTGTCCGAAACGCCAACCCCCCGACTTATTTTTAAAACAAGAAACATTGGTCTATTGTGCTACTTAGATTCATAACACACCTTTTCTTTTGGTTCTCTGCAGCTATCATTGAGCTATTTCACTTGCTTCCTCAAGCTGCATCAAGGTTTCTTGATGAACTTGTAACCTTGACCGTTGATTTGGAAAGGGCTCTTCCCCCTGGACAAGTGTTTAGCGAAATAAACAGTCCATATCGGCTTCCTCTTACTAAATTTTTGAATCGATATGCGACGCTTGCAGTTGATTACTTTCTTGCTCGATTAAGTGATCCAAAGTATTTCAGAAGGTAAGGGTTAAATGCTGGAGCAGAATTTAAACTGCGGACATTGATTTTTTTTCCTCATCATTAGTATGTTCATCCTTTCATTTTCGTTATCTTTCGATTTGCAGGTTCATGTACATTATACGATCAGATGCAGGACAACCTTTAAGGGATGAACTTGCAAAGTCTCCACAGAAGATACTTGCTAGTGCCTTTCCAGAATTTTTGCTAAAAGCAGATGCAACGACGGCTCCTGGTTCTTCATCTGCAGCTGGGGCTTTAGCGGGTGATGAAGGCATCATTGCCTCTCCAGCTGAGGCTTCCAATTCATCATCGGTTCCCCCTGCCACAACTTCTGATGCTTATTTTCAAGGGCTTGCACTTATTAAAACTTTGGTCAAACTGATTCCTAGTTGGTTGCATAGTAACCGTACAGTGTTTGATACTTTAGTGCTTGTGTGGAAGTCACCTGCAAGAATTTCTCGTTTGCAAAATGAACAAGAGCTGAGCCTAGTGCAAGTAAGTTTATTTATTGTATGAGCACAAAAATTGTCTCTTATTTTTATTCTACTAGTACGTATTATTACTTAGATACTAGTGGATAGTTTGGATATATGGCGATGATAAAAGCTGCAGTGATTACAATACACAGCCTTATCTCACATAATGAAAAAGCTGAGCATGCTTTGCTGTTAGCTGCTTTGATCGCCTTTTTTTTATCTTTTATCATTATCTATCTATTCCTTTTTTTTTTGAATTTGTCTAATCCTATCTTAAAATGTTGTCCTTTCTAGTGTTTCGACCCTGTCAACTTTTCTATGTGTTCCCTTCTTCCCATTTCTTCTCTCTGTCTTGTGATGAAAGTTTCTGTAATAAAAACTTTATAATCTTAATTGTTGCGATCTCTTAAATTTTTGTACATGCTAGTCATGAATCTATGTTAGCTGAGCACAGTCATGAACTAATAGATGGTGTCTTCCTTTTGTGTAAAAGAAATAGAGTAGTTTATGTGAAAACATCGACATTCTAATTTTGCACTTTTTTTTATCTCGAGCTTTAATTAGTTTTGTGAATAGTCTTTGTGTTATAATGAACTTGCTAAAATGTGGTCTTTGGATCTTTTGTTAAATGCAGGTTAAAGAAAGTAAATGGCTTGTAAAGTGCTTCCTGAATTACCTGCGACATGACAAAACTGAAGTTAATGTTTTGTTTGATATTGTATCCATATTCTTGTTCCATTCTCGCATAGACTACACCTTTTTGAAGGAGTTTTATATTATTGAGGTACCTCAGCTGTTAGCCTGATATATGTTTTCTTCAGTATTGCTGTTTTTTTAAAGTATTGCTGTCGAGGTATTAATGTCTTCCCTACCAGGTTGCTGAAGGTTACTTACCTGACTCCAAAAGATCACTTCTCTTGCATTTTCTGAACCTTTTCCAAGCAAAACAACTTGCTCATGACCATTTGGTGGTTGTCATGCAAATGCTTATTCTTCCGATGCTTGCCCATGCCTTTCAGAATGGACAAAGTTGGGATGTTGTTGACCCTGGTATTATCAAAACAATAGTTGACAAACTTCTTGATCCACCAGAAGAGGTGAATTTTTCTTTATTTATATTCATTTCGTTGTGGTTGCTTTCCCCCATAGACAGTTCACCACTGCCACTGGCTTGACCACTTTGTAACTTCCCTCCTCTACCTTTTTTTTCTTTCTAAATTGCTCATTACTTAAAATAGTCATTTTCCTGATTTTCATGTATCTGCACTCTTGACAGGTTTCTGCTGAATATGATGAGACTTTGAGGATTGAACTTTTGCAGCTTGCCACTTTACTTCTCAAATATCTTCAAACTGATCTTGTTCATCATAGGAAAGAACTTATTAAATTTGGATGGAATCACCTAAAGCGTGAAGATAGTGCTAGTAAGCAGTGGGCCTTTGTAAATGTCTGCCACTTTTTGGAGGCCTACCAAGCCCCAGAAAAAATCATACTGCAGGTAAATTTAGAATTAAAATGACATGAACTACTATACTCTCTATGCTGCTTGAACTGATTTAATGGCATTGAATTAAATAGTATGTTATACATTGTTTTTCCTGTTTGACGCTTAGGGATGGCAATGGGGATCCGGCCCTAATGGCGGGGAATCCCCATAAATTACTTCTACGGATGTGGGGATGGGAACGGGATCTCCGTCCCCATCTCATCGGGGACCCGATGTATATATATATATATATATATATATATATATATATATGTATTATTATTAATTTTTTAAGTATAATTTATATTTTAATTCTTATCAGTATAAATTTAATTATAAAAATATAATATCGTATATGATTACATAATGATTAAAAGATTAAAAAAATATAGACATTCATGTTAGTTTAGTATTTAATTGTAGCTTTTTAAAGTTTAAAAAATTAAATATGTATTTTCGTGTTTTAAAATAAAAATATGTAACAATGTTTTTTAAATATACGATTCGTTTTCCAAACAATTAGAGCAATTCTTTAACGACTATGATTATTTTCAAAACGCTTCTAGTCTTTAACTTAAATACAAAAAAGAAGAAGAATAAAAACTTTATATGTAAAAGTTAAACGGCGACAGGGATCCCTGTGGCTATGGAGATTTTCACGGAAATGGGGATGGGGATTCCCCATAGAAGCGGGGATGGGATCCCGCCCTGCCCCATTGTATATGCTCTTGGAATTCCTTCTTAAATTTGTAAGAATAATATATAACTGATTAGAATTCAATATATAGGCTGTGCCATAGTCTGTTCACCAGTTCCTTCTTGTATATTGTTGAGGATGTAGAAAAAAAATATTCTGTAACAGATTTTCAACTGCAGGTTTTTGTTGCACTTCTCAGAACTTGCCAGCCTGAAAATAAATTGCTGGTCAAGCAGGCACTTGATATACTAATGCCAGCATTACCAAGAAGGCTGCCTCTCGGAGATTCTCGAATGCCAATTTGGATTCGATATACTAAAAAAATTCTGGTTGAAGAAGGCCACTCTATTCCAAATTTGATCCATATTTTCCAGCTCATTGTGCGCCACTCGGATCTCTTCTATAGCTGCAGAGCTCAGTTTGTACCTCAGATGGTTAACTCCCTCAGTCGACTTGGATTGCCATACAATACTACTGCAGAAAACAGGCGTCTTGCCATTGAACTTGCTGGACTGGTAGTTGGTTGGGAAAGGCAAAGGCAAAATGAAATGAAAATATCAACTGACAGCGATATGCCGAGTCAGACTAATGATGGGTATAATGGTGGCCCAGCTGTTTCTGATCCCAAGCGTGTAGTGGACGGGTCTACATTTCCTGAAGACCCAAGCAAGAGAGTGAAAGTTGAGCCTGGTCTTCAAAATATCTGCGTCATGTCACCTGGTGGTCCACCAGCAATTCCAAATGTAGAAACCCCAGGCTCTGGTGGACAGCCTGATGAAGAGTTCAAACCAAATGCTGCTATGGAGGAAATGATTATAAATTTTCTCATAAGAGTGAGGCTTTCTTTCAACCTTGCATCTCTTAAATGATTAAGCCCTGTGAGGATATATGTTTAATGCTTACTTTCTGTTAAAGTTCTCATTTTTACCTACAGACGCAACCTTATAAATTTAGCAGCAAAGCTCTTTAACCATATATTATCTTGCATGACTCTAGTTTCTGATGTCAAAAGGACAAACATACTTGCAATCTAATTCTGCTCCTAGTCTGAACTTGTCTTTTCGTTCTGTTTATTGCCACAATGAACTTGTTTTTTTTCCTCTGGTAAAACTTTTCCAACTTGAATCATAATGTCTGAAAGTTCTTCTAATTTAATAATACTAGATTGACGGAAGATGTGCCTGCTAGGCAAAATATGCCTTCTTGTCTGGTGGAATGTCTTTTAAGGATATCTTCCCCTCAAATGCCTTGCCTGTTTCACTGCTTTACTTTTTCCCATCCCACTTCTTACCATTTTTCTCAATTGAGTTGGGTTTCCAGGAATCTGCTTTTAGGCCATTCCTTTTGTTCACATAGTTGATATTGCCCACATAGCCTTGTTGACATTATGCTAAAAATAAAATCAGTTCTTTGTGAAGTAATTTTTAGGGGTTTGGCAATCACCATTGATGTTAATTTTTATTTTAACAGGATCTGTCTAATATGAAAGTAAATTGTTTTGCTTTGTAGCTTTATGCAATTAGAGACAACAATTTATAGTTGATTTTGCAATTTAATTACTATCATGCTAGATGGCCTTGCCAAATGCCACTGCATATTACTACTCTGTTTTACTAGCTTTATCTTGCTGGAAAAGTTATTTTTGTTAATATCAGCTCTGTTTTACTATGTTTATTCGTGTTCTTTAAAGTTGGTTATTAGCAGTGGTCATAATGATCAATAAATGTGGAAACAGGTTGCCTTGGTTATAGAGCCTAAGGATAAAGAAGCAAGTATCATGTACAAACAAGCCTTAGATCTGCTTTCCCAAGCTCTGGATGTGTGGCCAAATGCCAATGTCAAGTTTAATTATTTGGAAAAGCTTCTCAGCAGTATTCAGCCATCGCAGTCGAAGGATCCTTCAACTGCACTTGCACAAGGCTTGGATGTCATGAACAAAGTTTTGGAGAAGCAGCCTCATTTGTTTATTAGGAATAACATCAGCCAGATTTCTCAAGTATGTGCCACACAATTAGCATATTCTTATTCTATTTTGGCTATCTTGTTTACACTCTTTCTAATCATGTTCGATATTTTTATTGATGCTTCAGATTTTGGAACCTTGTTTCAAACATAAGATGCTAGATGCTGGAAAGTCATTGTGCTCTCTGTTGAAGATGATATTTGTTGCATTTCCACCAGATGCTGCTAGCACACCGACAGATTTGAAGCTATTGTACCAGAAAGTGGATGAGCTGATACAGAAGCATATTAATAATCTTACAACTTCCCAGGCTCCAGGCGAGGACAACTCTGCTAATTCAATCAGCTTTGTGCTGCTTGTCATTAAGACCTTGACAGAGGTGGAGAAGTACATTGATCCAGTTTGCCTGGCTCGAATCCTTCAACGCCTAGCACGTGATATGGGATCATCAGCCGGTTCTAATTTGAGACAAGTATGCCATTGCAGTTTTTATTTTTAAATTAAAATCCCCATTTGTTTATGCTCTAAGTTCCAATGATCTTAAGTTGGGTTGGATTTCATTTATTGAATTTGTCAAATGGTAAAGCTTTTATGTTATTTTGATGTTGATGGAGTTTATCCAGTGTCAGGAAAAACATGGTGAACAACTGAATTTATTCATTGTAGATAAGTAGACACTTCCAGAGAAAATAAGTAATTCTGAAGGGAAAGAGACATTTGATGGTGGACAGCTTAAGATTCTAGATCAGAATAATAAAGGAAAAGTAATTTTTATAAGAATCACACATTGCAGGGTTTAGAGTATAACACCCAGGGTTTGGTGAATTGAGTTAGCACAATTCAAATAATTTAAGGTGCAATTTTTATTTATTCTCAGAATTCTCTAAACTGAAGCAATACAATGCTGGTATTTAAAGACGAAAGGAATTCTTAAGACTTTCAGATATAAGAATCTTAAACTATGAAGAGATGAATTCAATTAACTAGGAAACTAATAAACGGGTACTGATAAATTTCTTATTCACAAATCAATGCTTAAGAACTTCCTAAAAAGTTTAGAAGAAATCTCTAAAAATTATATAGTTAAGAGTTACAATCCTAATTTTAGACTTATTGTCCCACATCAACATCTTTCTGGATTCTATTGATTTATTGCTATGCATTTCACAGTTGCGTCAATTGGTTGGATGATTGCATAGCACCTGTCAATTCTTTTTGACTCTGCATGACCGAGACTATTTTCCTTAATATTGTGTAACAGTGTTGTGTATGGCCTTTTTGTTTGAAAACAGACTTCATTCATGCCTGATTTTGTGCCCGGGCAATACTATTATTCCTTTAGCAGCAGTGTTTCCGTAAGGCGCGCCTTTAGGAAATTTAGGTCAACTTTGACTTTTGTTGAAATCAAAATAAAACCTTAGTATCATCCCTCTTTTGATTATTAAATATATACTCGCTCACACTCTATTACACTTTATTTACCCAAAAACTTCTAAATTCGAAACCTAAACTACACTTTTAAATTGTTCATGTTCATTAGGTTTGTGCTTGTTTTTTTATTTTATATTTTAAAAATTCATTTATAATTTTTATATATTCTACCATGTGATTTTTCTTCCTGGCGCCTTTTCTTGCTTTTCGTGCCCCGAGCACTATGACCCCTTGGCGCCTCAGAGCGCTTTTTGCCTCTAATAACTATATTTAGCAGTATCTGAAAATTTTGTGTATTCTCTATACATTGACAGATTGTGTTTATATCATGTTTCATTGTGTTTATATCATGTTTCTTTAATCCGTTCAATTCTGTTCTCACAGAGTTGACATGCTGCTCACTTTGATTTGTTATCCCAAAGCATGCATGATATTAGTGCATGTAATATAAGCTTTGGTGTTTGACTTGAGTAACCTTCTATGGTGTAGATCGGGGACTTAGAACTGAAAGAATTTTTAATTCTTTTAGCTAGCACTCAAGAATTGCCTTTCTATATAACTGTTTTTCTATAAAGTTTATATGCTACAATAGAATGTCTTCCATACTGGTTTTTGTTTGCACTTTCTGATATATACTTCCCATCATGGCCAGAGAACAGACCCAGATTCAGCAGTCTCTTCTTCTCGTCAGGGTTCTGACCTTGGAGCTGTCATTTCAAATTTGAAATCTGTATTGAAGCTTATCAGTGAAAAAGTCATGGTTGTCCCAGAATGCAAACGGAATGTATCTCAAATTTTGAACTCTCTGCTGTCAGAAAAAGGCACTGATGCAAGCGTGCTTCTTTGCGTCCTAGATGTGATAAAGGGGTGGATTGAAGATGATTTCAGCAAACAGGGAGCAGGGACATCAAGTGCCTTTCTCAACCCTAAGGAAATAGTCTCTTTTCTTCAAAAGCTTTCACAGGTTGACAAGCAAAACTTCCAACCTGATGCTTTGGAGGAGTGGGACAGGAAATATCTCCAGCTTCTTTATGGAATTTGCGCAGATTCAAACAAGTAAGTAATTTTTCTGAGTGAATAGAAGATTCTCTATTTTGCTTTTATCCAGAATTTTAAAATTATGATTTTTTACCGACTACCAGATATCCGTTGGCTTTACGTCAAGAAATATTTCAGAAGGTGGAAAGACACTTCATGCTTGGTTTACGTGCAAAGGATCCTGAGATTAGAATGAATTTTTTCTCACTTTATCACGAATCTTTAGGAAAAACATTGTTTACTAGACTTCAATATATCATTCAAATCCAGGATTGGGAAGCTTTAAGTGATGTTTTCTGGCTTAAACAAGGTCTTGATCTTCTTCTGGCTATACTGGTTGAGGATAAGCCCATCACTCTTGCTCCAAACTCTGCCAGAGTTCTGCCACTTCTGGTCTCTGCTCCTCTTTCAGATGGTTCCAGCATGCAGCAACAGGTTACTGATGTCTCGGAGGGCATTGAGGAGGCACCTTTAACTTTTGATAGCCTTGTTCTTAAGCACAGTCAGTTTTTGAACGAGATGAGCAGACTTCAGGTTTGACATTCATGCTTAACCTTCTGAAGTACTTGGTTAATGTACTGCATGACTAGGAACCTAAATCTCCATTTTCAATTGTCCGAAATACTAATTTTTTGGCCTGCTTCCTCAAGTGTTGCTCTTTTGTTATCTGCATAGGTGTAAATTTGGTCATTTAAGTAGCAATAGTTGACTTAAATGGTAATAATCCTGTCAAATAACCAATCCACCCAAAAGGCGAGTCTATTAGGTAATCCACCCAAAAGGCGAGTCTATTAGGTGAGACTCCAACTGTGGTTTTATTATCTAACACTCTCACACATTGTCCATTGAGTTTGAAGCGTGAACAAAAACATACACATTTTACCTTGTACATTTAATTAATCAAATAAGGATTGTTAAAGATCGAACTTTAGATTGATCTTATAATAGAAGCTCTGATACCATGTCAAATAACCAATCCACTCAAAAGGTGAGCTGTTAGGTGAGGCTTTATGATATACAGTAGATTTGGCAGTGCTGATGGAGGATTATTTTATGAATAATTTGAGGTTCAGAACTAAATTTCACATTATATTTATCTGAAATAATAAGAAATATAGGAAAATAAAGAAAACTTCTAAGAGTCACGCGTAGAAGCCCTACGAGTCGTACCTAAAGAATTGTTTAACACAATTCTTGACAAAAGATAGCTAAATAACAATATTTGATTGTGAAAATTATACTAAGTATTTATGGAGTTAAACTATTCCGCTAATAGGGTTTGAATTCCATAATTAGAAATATAAGACCAATACTAATGAGGAACTTCTAAACTAAATAAGACTTTTAAACACACTATAATATAACCTGGATTTCTGCTGCAGAAATGGTGTCACTGCAGAAATTTGAAATTACCAATAATACCCAGC
Organism: Mercurialis annua; assembly: GCF_937616625.2. Lineage (NCBI taxonomy): Eukaryota > Viridiplantae > Streptophyta > Magnoliopsida > Malpighiales > Euphorbiaceae > Mercurialis > Mercurialis annua. The sequence goes on along the minus strand of NC_065573.1, from coordinate 29,795,980 downwards.
AATTAATAAGAAAAGATGTAAAACTTAATAGATTTCCTATTCAGCCTTTTCATCATCCCACATATTCCAGACTAGTGCTCGCAGTTTGACCCCTTTTAGCATGCCATTTGTTAGACTTGTTTCCAATGTGGTCCATCATTCATAACTATGGTTCTCTTATATTTAACACATGTGTCTAAAGTACTAATTCCTTGGCCTGCTTACACAAGTGTCACTCTTTTGTTATCCACATAGGTGTAAACTTGGTCATTAAGTAGCTATAGTTGACTTAAATGGTAATAAGCTCTTTCTGGCTTGGGCACCCATTTAAGTAATGATTTATTATTCGAGAATGTATTTTGTACACTTGATTGTATCTTCAGTGATGTGATGCCATTGCCCATTGTCTGATGCACTGGAATATAAGAGCCAGTTTTCTTACATTTTTTTTTTCTTAGCAAATTAATTCAGTCGTTACTGTTACTGTTACAGTTTTGGTTTTTCCTATATGACTTATTCATAAAATTGACTTCTTTTCGCTTCTTCTAGGTGGCTGATCTTGTTATTCCATTGAGAGAACTGGCTCATACAGATGCTAATGTTGCATATCATTTGTGGGTGCTTGTTTTTCCCATTGTCTGGGTGACTTTGCAAAAAGATGAACAGGTGACATTAGCTAAACCAATGATTACTCTGCTTTCAAAAGATTATCATAAAAAACAGCAAGCCAGTAGACCAAATGTTGTGCAAGCTCTTCTAGAAGGCCTTCAGTTGAGCCACCCTCAACCTCGGATGCCAAGTGAGCTTATCAAGTATATTGGAAAGACTTACAATGCATGGCATATTGCCTTGGCTTTACTGGAAAGTCATGTCATGCTGTTCATGAATGAGACGAAGTGCTCCGAGTCATTAGCCGAGCTTTACCGTTTGCTCAATGAAGAAGATATGAGATGTGGTTTGTGGAAGAAAAGGTCTATCACTGCAGAAACAAGAGCTGGACTTTCACTAGTTCAGCATGGTTATTGGCAGCGTGCTCAAAGCCTCTTTTACCAAGCCATGGTAAAGGCAACTCAAGGCACATATAATAACACAGTACCGAAGGCTGAGATGTGTCTATGGGAAGAACAGTGGCTTTATTGTGCAACTCAACTTAGTCAGTGGGATGCATTGGTTGACTTTGGTAAAAGTATTGAGAATTATGAAATTCTTCTTGATACCCTTTGGAAATTGCCTGATTGGGCATATATGAAAGACCATGTAATTCCAAAGGCTCAAGTAGAAGAAACTCCAAAACTTCGTCTGATACAGTCCTTTTTTGCCCTTCATGATAAAAATACAAGTGGTGTTGGGGATGCTGAAAATATAGTGGGTAAAGGTGTTGATCTGGCATTGGAGCAGTGGTGGCAGTTGCCAGAAATGTCTATTCATGCTAGGATTCCCCTTTTGCAGCAATTCCAGCAATTAGTAGAAGTTCAAGAGTCTGCTCGAGTTTTAGTCGATATTTCCAATGGAAGCAAACCTTCTGGCAGTCCTTCTGTTGGCGTCCATGGGAATCTTTATGCAGACCTAAAGGACATTCTTGAGACTTGGAGACTGAGAACACCAAATGAATGGGATAATATGTCTATCTGGTATGATTTGCTGCAGTGGAGGAATGAAATGTATAATGCTGTCATTGATGCATTCAAAGATTTTTTGCATACAAATTCACAACTTCATCACCTTGGATTTCGTGACAAGGCATGGAATGTGAATAAACTTGCTCACATTGCTCGTAAACAAGGCCTTCATGATGTCTGTGTGACAATTCTTGAGAAAATGTATGGACATTCAACCATGGAAGTGCAGGTATGCACCTTTAAACATTTTCTTGTCTAGTCTAATCTATAAAGTGGGAGGCAATTGTTAGACTTTGTACTAATTTGATGTTCAAATTTGCCATTCTTTTTGGGTCTTTATGATAGCTCTGGAATATTCACTGCTGTATACTAATCTATATTCCTAGTTCAATACTAACCTTTTTACTCAAAATTTGGAAGTTAATTTTGCATTTGCGTCAGTTAATATGTCTAGAAAGAATGATTTATTTGGAAACATCCTGTCTTACGACTTAAAAAATGGTTTTACCAATGATTTGGCAGTTAAGAAAGTGGTATGTGGAAAATGGATGTTACAAGTGGTGTTCGACCATAGGATGATAGGGGGACTGTATTGAGTTTGAACTGAAGTACTCCTACGTGTTAGGATGAAAATAAAAATAAATATCTATATTTATACTATTTATATGAATTTATTAATGGGGGACAAACATAATTAATTTACCGGTCCTTTTTATTTAAACTAACTATTTGGTTAAATTAAGATCTCATGGTTATTTCTTATTAATTAAACATTATTTAATTTACTATATGGTTTTTTTACTTTCTCCACCCCACATTTATTATTATTGATAAGTTATACATAAACAAATCACATTACTAGTCACGTGCATCACACTTTAAATAATATTAGTTAAATAACTGTGTTGAAATAGTCAAAAATGGGGTTTTAACCAAGCATGGGATGTAACACACTTTGAAAGAACCAAATAACTAGTAACAATAAGTCCTGTTTTTTTTTTTTTTTCATTAGGTGTCTTGATATGTATATATATATATGTGTGTGTGTGTGTGTGTGTGTGTGTGTGTGTGTTTGTGTGTGTGTGTGTATTTATATTTGTTATTCCGATTTGCATATAGCGTCTGTGTCCAGTTAGAGAAGTTGATTATATTAGAGTTGATGTAGAAAAAAAAAGGAGATTGGTGGACTTAAGTTAATTTGAAGGAGTGAAGCAAGATAATGTAAAGGTCTTTAGATTTCTTTTGATTTTCTGACTTAAACTCGTGCTAATTGGAGAAAAAGATTAATTTGGGATTAGGGCTTAGTTGAGTTTTTGCATGGAGCAACAAACAGGCGCATGTCACCACCAACAGGCGTTTATCGTTGCTTTTTTTTTAGTTATATTTGTTGCCTTTTATACCCTTTTTTGTAGATTGTTGGAATGGTAGGGATAAGTAGTTGATCTATGTCAACTTTTCTTTTTGTTGCATGTTTCCAGGAAGCCTTTGTTAAGATCAGAGAACAAGCCAAAGCCTATCTTGAGATGAAGGGAGAGCTTACTAGTGGCCTAAATTTGATAAACAGCACTAACTTGGAATATTTCCCTGTAAAACATAAAGCAGAGATTTTCCGTCTTAAGGGTGATTTTATGTTAAAACTAAGCGACTCTGAAGGTGCCAATCTTGCATATTCCAATGCCATTGGCCTTTTCAAAAATTTGCCTAAAGGATGGATAAGCTGGGGGAACTATTGTGATATGGTACACATTTCTATTTTTTTCTCATGATGTCTTTATGTATTCGTACTAATTTCTTATCTGGCCTTTTCAGGCTTATAAAGATACCCAAGAGGAGATTTGGCTGGAATATGCGGTTAGCTGCTTTCTTCAAGGTATTAAATTTGGTGTTTCCAATTCCAGAAACCATTTGGCTCGGGTTCTGTATCTTTTGAGCTTTGATACACCGAATGAGCCAGTAGGGAGGGCATTTGATAAATACTGGGACCAAGTACCCAATTGGGTCTGGCTCTCTTGGATTCCACAACTATTACTTTCTTTGCAGAGGACAGAGGCTCCGCATTGCAAACTTGTTTTGCTGAATATTGCCACTGTATTTCCACAGGTAATGTTTTCCTTCTTTTGATTGGTAGGTTAAACTTAAAATGATGGAAGATCTGTTCTGATACTAATTTGGGTTGCTTCCATTCCTAGGCTCTGTATTACTGGCTTCGTACATATCTACTTGAGCGCCGTGATGTTGCAAATAAATCTGAGCTAAATAGAATGGCAATGGCTCATCAAAGAATGCAGCAAAATGTCTCTGGTGCTGGGGTTGGTTCTCTTGGAATGTCTGATGGAAATGCAAGGGGACAGAATCATGCTGGGTCTACTTTAACCGCAGACAATCAAATTCACCAAGCCCCTCAATCTGGTGGGGCGATGGGGGCACACGATGGTGGAAATTCTCATGGGCAGGAATCCGAAAGGTCTGCAGCCTCAACAGTTGAGAGCAGTGTACATACAGGTAGTGATCAACCATTACAGTCAAGTTCTTCAACAATCAATGAAAATGGTCAGAATCCAATGAGGCGTGGTGCTTTGGGATGGGCTGCTTCTTCTGCCAGTGCCTTTGATGCTGCGAAGGACATAATGGAGGCTCTCAGAAGCAAACACACTAATTTGGCTAGTGAACTTGAGGTGATGAATGCTATGTTATGATTGTATATCGTAGTTATGCATGAATTATTCACTTGATTTAACCGATTTTAGTTTCTATAATTTTCAGTAATTGAACTTGGTTTTGTTTCTCCCATTCATTGCACATAAGGGCTTTGATTATAAGATATTGTATACCTGCAAAAGAATCATTCTTCTATTCTCTGTTGCTATCCTGCGTATATGTTTCATCTAGGGTGCATTGTTTGGCTATATAAATAGGTGCTTATTGCTTCTGATGTCTGATTTATTCTCTGCATTAAGTTCTGCTTTACTGCACTACTACATGGTGTAAGCTAAAACTTCTGGGTTTGCAGGTTCTGCTCACTGAAATAGGGTCGCGATTTGTTACATTGCCGGAGGAGAGACTTCTTGCTGTTGTTAATGCGCTGCTTCACCGCTGTTACAAGTACCCAACTGCCACTACAGCAGAGGTTCCCCAATCTCTCAAAAAAGAATTATCTGGTGTTTGCAGGGCTTGCTTTTCTGCCGATGCTGTGAACAAGCATGTTGATTTTGTGACGGAGTACAAGCAGGATTTTGAGCGAGATCTGGATCCAGATAGCACAGTTACTTTCCCTGCCACCCTTTCTGAACTTACTGAGCGGTTGAAACATTGGAAAAATGTTCTCCAGAGCAATGTCGAGGACAGATTTCCTGCTGTCTTGAAGCTTGAAGAAGAAAGTAGGGTGTTAAGGGACTTCCATCTTGTTGATGTAGAGGTCCCAGGGCAGTATTTTACTGATCAGGTAAGTTAAAACAGTGTTTTCCTCTGTAAACTTAAAATGTTTTCTTCATGCAGCAATTAATTACACTTTGCAGATGTGGTGTGAGTTAAAGGATCTGGAACTGATTGATATGGTTCTAACTTATGCCATCCCGTCATCAGCCTTTTAATGTTCTTTTTGCCAGTGATTGGCCTACTAACCTGCGAGTCTTTTTTTTTTTTCATTTTCTACTTTTACTTCAATTGGCATTTTTGGTCTTAGGATGCTAATTTTAAACCAATCGCAGGAAATCGGACCAGATCACACAGTTAAGTTGGATAGGGTTGGGGCTGATATTCCTATTGTTCGAAGGCATGGAAGCAGTTTCCGACGCTTGACTCTGATTGCATCTGATGGCTCTCAACGGCATTTTATTGTTCAGACATCTTTGACACCTAATGCTAGAAGTGATGAGCGCATTCTCCAGCTTTTCCGCGTGTTGAACCAGATGTTTGATAAGCACAAAGAATCAAGGCGTCGGCACATATCCATTCACACCCCAATTATCATTCCAGTTTGGTCCCAGGTATTCAAAATGCCCTTAACAGTTCTCTTTTCTTTGGAGTTCATCAAAATGTTTTAAAATATTGCAACTGTGTAGTGCTGATTTCATGGTATAACAAACCAACTTAGGTTGTCATCTAATATACTATGAGAGCTTGTATGAATTCTTTTGTCAATTAATGGTGCGTGCATGCTCAGGTTCGCATGGTTGAAGATGATTTAATGTACAGTACGTTCCTTGAGGTGTATGAGAACCACTGTGCGAGGAATGACCGAGAGGCAGATCTCCCAATTACCTACTTCAAGGAGCAATTAAACCAAGCCATATCTGGCCAAATACCTCCTGAAACCGTTGTAGATCTTCGCCACCAAGCTTATAATGAGATAACAAAAAATCTCGTGACTGACAGCATCTTTTCCCAATACATGTACAAGACCCTTCTTAGCGGCAACCATATGTGGGCATTTAAAAAGCAATTTGCTATCCAGTTGGCCCTTTCAAGTTTCATGTCATTCATGCTTCAAATTGGCGGAAGGTCTCCAAATAAGATATTATTTGCTAAAAACACTGGAAAAATTTTCCAGACTGATTTTCACCCTGCATATGATACCAATGGAATGATCGAGTTTAATGAACCAGTACCTTTCCGTTTAACAAGGAACATGCAGGCATTCTTCTCTCATTTTGGAGTTGAAGGGCTTATTGTATCTGCAATGTGTGCTGCATCTCAGGCCGTGGTTTCACCTAAAGTGAGTTTTGATAACAATATCAACTTGAAGTGGTTGTAGTTAAAAATCACGAATATGCTGCTAACTATTTCTTTTTATGTTATTCTCAATTGCAGCAAAGTCAACATCTATGGCATCAATTGGCCATGTTTTTCCGTGATGAGCTGCTTTCTTGGTCTTGGAGAAGACCACTTGCAATGCCAATGGCGGCTGTTGCTGGAGGAGGTAATATGAATCCAGTTGACTTCAGACATAAGGTCAATACCAATGTTGACAATGTAGTCAACCGGATACGTGGAATTGCTCCCCAGTTTCTCTCTGAAGAGGTAACCGCTGAAGATGTTTTCTTCTGTTTTTTGTTTTTGTGTTTTTCTCTTGTTCGTCTTAATTGGATAAGATTGCTCATCATCAACCAATGATTTATGCGCAGGAGGAAAATGCTGTAGATCCACCACAGTCGTTGCAGCGGGGCGTCACTGAGTTGGTTGAAGCGGCCTTGATTCCGAGAAACCTGTGTATGATGGATCCTACATGGCATCCTTGGTTTTAGAGTTGAAGAAGAGTACTTGTAGTATAGCAAATATCATTGGAATGTCAAAGGCAGTTTTCCGTTGTAAATATTATCATGTACATATAACAGTTATAGGTTTGCTGTTAGTTGACGTTTTGGATTACGAAGGAATTAGATTATGTAATCAAGTTTTCAATCTTTAATTTAAAAAATTTCCGGAAATATTGTCATGGAATGTACACATTTCTTCAGCTAATTGCAAGTTGCAGGTACTAAATTCATTTCGGCATTATTGTAATCTGGTTGAGTTTTTTTTTGTTGCGGTTGACTCTTTGCTAGGAATGACAAAAATTATTATAATAAATTGAATTGACATATATTAAATTTTTCATGATAACTCAACTTTCCATTCCTTTCCTTTTTTTTTTGAATAGTTTTATATTAATTTTTTTTGTTGTTTTAAGTCATTTCAAAAGAAACTTTGTGAAAAATTTCACTGTAATAATGAAGAATTTGTAATTAATTTGAGAAGCAAGTAGATTAAGTTAAAAATAATATAAATAAAGATAGTAAACATATTTTTTTTCGTAATGATTAGTTTTTTGTTTGGACTAATGATGAGAAAAAGTTAAACATTTATGACTTGTTACAATTTAAATCAAACCTTTTGATTTTTGCAATAATAGCTAAATTATATTTTTTTTTATTATAATAATAGCCAAATTGGTGGTAAAACTTGGTTTTAATTAGACTATTATTATTTTTTGATGAATATATTATATTTTAAAAGCCACAAAAAGTGGTAAAAAAACTTAAAAAAATTTAAATTTTTTCACATAAAAAATGCAATTTGACTATTATTGTAAAAAATAAGGTTTGGTTTAAATTGTAACAAGTTATAAAGGTTTTGCTTTTTTTTTTGGCCTAATTACTTAAAAAACCACCACCTTATAACATTTTTTCGTTTATACCCTGATCTAGGAAAAAGTTCATTTGTATCCTTTTTTTGATTTTTCATTTTCGTCTCTACCCTAAAGAGCTAATTTGGCCTCTTTTTATTTGGAAAAATATTCAAAATGATCCTTTATATTTAGCTTATATTCTAATTAAACATTAATATTATTAATTATTTATAATGTTTTCATTCTTTAATTAATTAAATTGTCAAAAATTTATATTTTAGGGTAGAGATGAAAATGAAAAATCAAAAAAAGGGTATAAATGAATTTTTTCCTACGTGTATAAATGAAAAAATATTACAAGGTGATTTTTTTTAAGTAATTAAGCTTTTTTTTTTGCCATTTGTTTTGACAAAAAAATTAGTGTTTTTGTAAAAACGTCACAGTGTTTCCTACAGCTAATTTTATATTAAATTCTATATTTCCTAAAAGATATAATATATTTGTAGTTTTTTTTGTCAATATAATTTTGTAGTTGTAACTGTTTGTAGGTCTTACAAAAATTGGTCAGCATTGAGCACCCCCCTTTTTCTTTCTTTAATTTGAGTTACTTTCCTTTCAATCATCCAAATTCCGGCAAAACAAATCACTAAATAATAAAAATGACATAAAACAGAGAAACCAAAATGTTTTCCGCCCAAAAAAAAAAAGAGAAACCAATGTAGTTATTGAAGTGATCAATAATCTCAAATAAACAATTTCCAATTTTCATCAATATTTAAAGAACCAAAAACAGAAATACAAAAATCTCAAAATGCTAAAGAAAAGCCAAGCTTGTGTGGTGTCAAAGAGAGACACTAACTAAGAACTAAGAATCACAACACAGTCTTCAATCTTCAATCTTCCATTGAAAAGCGCAGATGCTTGCCTTGAGGTGTAGGCAACCCTTTCAAATGCAAAACTTCTTCTTCTTCAACAATCTCATCCTCATCACTGTTGTACACAAACCTTGTATGCTTCCCTCTTTCCCCATTATTATTACTCTCACTTACATTAATTTTCCCAATCCCTTCACACAGTTCATCAACCCCCCACTCTTCTTCATATTCATAATCTTCCTCTTCTTCCTCATCATGTGTGCTTGCATTCACCTGAATCGACCAATCCGAAGCACTATCGTCGTCTTTTAACGGCGATGATGATGAATAAGTTGTTCCTTTGCTGACCTCATCATATGTAGAGCATTCTGATGATGAAGAATCACAAATTTCTGATTTCTCTGAGAAATCCAAGAGTAATGATCTTGTTAGACTCTTCTGTGTTTCAAGACCCCCTTCAAAGATCTCACTCACCACCTGCCATTTAAAACACAATCATTAATATCAAGAAACCATGAAAGAACCAAGAAATTAGTGAATTAATAATAATAATCAGACCTGACAAATCTTCAACTGTTCTTCAATTACAGGCAAAGAATCAGTTGACAAAGCAGTTCCATTATTGTCTTCAATGAGATTAGGGATTTGTGGTGTGTTAGCAGGAGTAGGAGCAAGAAGTCCCATGGGAGAATTACTCACAAACCCTTGAAGATGAAGAAAGGGACGGTTTTCCAATGAAATCTTGGAAAGAACAGCTTCTTCTTCAACTTTCTGCAGAAGGGTCTTTACTTGACCTCTAAGTAAGGCCTCTCCAGAACCGGGTGTGTTCATGGCGTTCTTGATTCTGTTGCTGCTTTTCTTGGCTAGGGTTGATGATGGGGTCTCTAAACTTCCCATTGCAAGACCAACAATCGGCGAGTCATTCGTTATATCAATCAGTGCAAACCTATCTTGATTTTGAGTTTCATTCCCACTTTTTCTTGATTTTGAATCCTCAATCTTTCCTGCAAAATCAAAGATTACCCATTACTTTTTTAGTAATCCAATCGAGAAAACAATATAAAATCATTAAACAAGAAATCAAGATAAACCGAAACCGAAAAATCTGATTTCTTCATTAATGGTTAACAGAAGAACAAGAAAATCTAAAGAATCACTCACTTGATAAGGGGATGTTGTTAAGAGTTGTCTGAGATCTAGTGACTCTTTTAGTTGATGAAGGAGTCTCCATTGATGAACAGAACTGAGAAAACTGAGAGCTGTGAATTAAAATTGAGCGAGAAAAGCAAATTTCAGAATTGAAAAGACAAAGCAGATAATTTTGGTGTTATGCGACAAAGTTGAGAGTGTTTATAAATGAGAAATTCTTTCTATAGAAAGAAAGGAAGAGATGTTTAAACGGTAATATTACCGTTAGAGCGCACGTAGGAAAAACTAGCCGTTGGGATTTTATTTTGAATAGCGCCGCCTTTGGTTTGTATTTTGGGCTTCTATTTCCGTTTTTGGGCTGCTGAAAATTATTTTGGGCTTTATTCATGCATGTACGATTACCAAATATATAGCTAATATGGAAAAGATTCACTTTTAATCTCTAAAGTTTCCACCAACATTAATTTAGTTTCTTAAACTTCAAAAAAATTATATATATACATCTGGTTACTTTTCTAATTTTTAGGCTTAATTAGTTAAAAATCATATGCGTTGATTTTTTTTATTTATACCCTAATATAGAAAAACATTTTTTTGATTTTTCATATTTCAACTCTACTCCAAATAAAAAAATTGACGATTTAATTAATATAAAAACAAAAATATTAAAAATAACTAAATAAAATGGTGATCCATATTATTCATGTTTTCAAGATTCATTCGGATTAGAATCTTCTCAAGTTTATGTTGAATGAATTTACACAATTTATTATAAAATTATAAAATAAATGATATAAATTTAAAAAATATAAAAAAATTCAAGTTAATCTATATCATTGAGTTTATAATGGACAATATAGATTGAGACCTTAACATTATTAAATAAAAATATACCCCTACCGGGAGAACGTAGTCACAAGTTTCTCTCATTACTAAACATTTTTCTAATTTTCTGTATAAAACTCATATTAACTGCCAGTGTTTTCATTTAAAAAAGAAAAGAAACTGCCAGTGTTTTTATATATATAAAAAAAAAAGAACTGCCAGTGTCAGAAAAGAAAACTTTTACATTCAGCCCCTATACTTTATCATCTTATTCCTTTGAATCCTTCTACTTTTGAACAGTAGCCCTTACACCATCTTTTTCACCCAAACAACAAAATATTTGACTAAAACTCACCAGATCCAAACCAAATCTTCCTTCCCATATCCGAACTAGTTTCCAATCATTAAATTTTGTTTGTATTATCACGATATCTAAAAAATTCAAAATTCAATCGGAAGAATAGATATCGATGTCGGAGATGAAAGGTGTTATTGGAAGCGACGATGATAGCAGTGTTACTGCCGACGATGAAGGTATTGTTGATCACGATGGCGTTACTACCAGATTGAAATCATATTGTTTAGATTAGAATAACTAACTACTTTTGCAAACATGAAACCTATAAAGCATATTTTTGCAAAAATGACTTTCTCAACGTTTTTTTAGACTATTTTAGTAAATAATAGTGTTATCTAATTTCCTCAATTATAATTTTAAATATCTATTTGTAAACTTTTTAGAGACAATTTATATTTTTTACAAATTTAATTACAAAACTGTAAAACATCTGTGAATCCAAATTAAATAAATTAAAGCATCAAGATATTTTTTTTTATAATGGTTTGATTATAATTTAGATATCTTCTGAATTGGTCAAAGATATAGAATATATTATATCTATCTCCATCCAAAATCTAAAAACAAAATATAGAAAATGATTTCGAAAAGGAAAATATCAGTTGCTTTTACAAGGCCATCGTGGCGCGAGTCTCACGCCATTATCCGTTATTTTACAATATAATTTTCATTAAAGTTCACAATTCACCGAAACCCATCACCGGCAACAATGTCCGACCAGCTTTTACCGGAAATAATCGCCAAAATCCTAGCCCGATCAGAATTACACACAATCATCCAATCCAGATGCGTCTCAAAACAATGGCGTGCCATAATAGACGACCCTCATTTCATCAAACACCAAATCAACCACTCCATCAAAACCAACACCAACTACTCCTTATACCTCAAAGAACAAGACGGAGATTTTTACCATCTAGACTTGAGCACCATTAATGCATGCAACTCTCTCCAACTCTGCAGTAACTTACCAAATATTCTCTTCGGGACCTTAGTCGGTGCATGCAACGGTTTACTCTGCTTTCGGGTTCAAGAAAACGAAGATGTTTGTATTATTAACCCCTTCACTCGAAAACAATGGTGGGTTTTAGGTACTCTGCTTGCTAATTTTCATAACAGTAGTGCCAGTTCGAGTCCCAACGTTAATGATGTTGTCTGGACAGGATATGGTTTTGGGTATGATCATGTTGCTGATGACTATAAGGTTGTTAGAATTGCAGAGATTAGTCACTCTAGGAGAAGTGTTAATGATGATGATGATGTTGATATGGGGTTGTTAGAATATGAGATGGTTATTTGTTATGTGAAAACTAGAGTTGTTAGAGTTCTTAAAATACCTTATCATACTAGAACTACTCAAAAAATGGGTGTGCTTGTTAATGGGGCTTTGCATTGGGTGATGGGTAGAAATGATGATGTGAGTAGTCCTAATTTGATTGTGGGTTATAATCTCGCGAGTTGTAAATTTACTGAAGTAGCTCAGCCTGATTTCGGGGATAATGGATATCGAGTGGATATCGGGGTGTTTGGTGTGTTGCTATGCGTTTTCGCTGTTGATGATATGGAAATGTGTACTGATGTTTGGGTGATGGAGGAGTATGGGGTTAAGGAATCTTGGAAGAAGCTTTGTTCAATTCCGCATATTGAAACGTGCTATGATTTTGTTAGGTCTTTGAGCTTTTGGAGGAGGGGTTCCGAAGTTTTACTTGAATTGGACCAATCAAGAATTGTGTGGTATGATATGGAAAAGAAAACAGTTAGAGATGTAATGCTTCAGAAATTGCAGAGGTCATGTTTTGAAACTATTATTTGTTTGAGAAGCCTTGCTCCTATTCCATTGAATGAAGATGGAGAAGTGGTTGAAAATCGATAATGGCCTGGCGATTAAAATGAGATAAGGAACTCGAAAAGGTGAGCACTATATGTGTTTGACATATTATCTGACTGATTCTCATTTTGCTCTGATAATTATATTATTTTGAAGTTTCTATGTAGAGCATTGGTATGCATAATCTCTAGTAATTTGTTCTGATATTGAGCCTTTTTTGCATTGGGAAAATGAATATATAAGTGGCTAACTAGTTAATGTGATTGTTGTTCTGTACAAGGATAATTTTCTACCAGCAGATTCAGAGTAAAACCTGTAGGCCAGAGGAAGCAAAGCAAGTGTAATTAACAGGTAATGAGCAATGATTGTAAATTTTTCTTTGGGTTTGATACTTATGTAAGTAGGAGTTATGGGAAGTAACTAGGTGCTCTTATAGTGATACAATCTGATGCTTTTGAGATGATTGTTTCAAGTTTCAACTTAGTTGCCTATCTCTTCGACTTCTCATTTACCACCTCGATCCATAGTTCAGTTTGACACCTTTAGTGTGATATCAAATCAAATAATTGAACAATTTGTAACCTGGAAAAACAAGTGTTTAAGTGTGGCTCTGATGTTTAACTTATAAAAAAGCAAAATGGATTGAAAAGATTTTGTTTAAGATTTTTATCATATACTAAAAGATTTCAGTGTCCTCCTCTTTAGGCTATCTTGAATCCATAACACCAAAAATAACATAAGTTTACATCGAAATAGTGCAGTGTTTCCATTCCGATTGTTAACTTTATTTCTAACATCAACAACAGTATTATCTGTCTTTAATTTGTTTTTTGTATTATATTATCTGTTGTTGTGTCTATGAAGACCTTTATCTTTCTGGATTATGTTTTGGAGTTCCGTATGAAAATATGCATAAATTGGTTTGAACCGTGACATGTAGCATGAGAACCAGCGATCTAGACTCTTGTGCTGCCGAGTTCAGGCTACAATTTAATATAGATGACAGAACCGAACTACTCAGTAATGTTGCTTCTACTCTTGAGAATCATTTGAAGGAAAAAAATAAATTATATTTGCATATAAATCTAGCAAAAATGAAAAGGAATCTATATGATCAGTTAGCTAGCAGAGACAATTCTACTTCTTCTTCTTCTTCTTCTTCTATATGATTGACCGTTGTGCTTGTCGAATTTGTTTCTCAACAGATACCCTTCAGCTTCGATCATCTTGACAAACCATGAACGTTTTCTTGTTTTGAACACTATGCATCCCGTTGCAATACCAAATACCAATCCACATCCATACCCACTTAAAACAGGTTTCCATCCATCTCCATTATTTTCTTCACTCCCCGAGTCATCTTCGTTCGATGGCTGAGGTCTACCATTACCATTAATTTCACATTCTTTTTCCAGAGGAAATCCACATAATCTCGAGTTTCCTTCATATGAGCTCTTATCGAATGTGTTGAACTGCTTCCCATGAGGTATGGGTCCTTCAAGTTGGTTATAGGAGACTCGAAATACTTGAAGAAATATTAAATCTGTCAATTCAGTAGGAATCCTTCCTGTAAAAAGATTGGAACTCAGGTCTAAAGATTCCAAATTGACCAGCTTTCGAAGCGATGGCTGAATGTTGCCTGTGAAGCCATTGTGAGAGAGGTTGAGCTGCTTGAGTGATATAAGCATGTCGATTGACTGTGGAATTTTTCCTTCAAATTTATTAGATGACAAATCAATAGTGGTGAGAAGTGTTTGGATTTTCACCAGCTCAATCTCTAGTCCTTTGATGGTTAGCTTCACATAATAATCATAAGAGTAATCAGGTGCTCTCATGTATTCCGTATTCTTCTCAAAAACCATGATTGCTTTAAAATTAGCAAAAAAAATCTTCAGGCAATGGTCCGCTAAACATGTTGTTGGAAAGGTCAAAAATACGTACGTTCCGAAATGAAGAAGTGGCGTTTGAACTTGTAATTACTGAACCATGGAGTTTGTTGGATTTCAACACAAGTATTTGTAGCGCTAGAAGAGACCCCAAGAAATATGGAAATGTATCATCTATTTCATTGTTTCCGAGGTCTAAGATTTCCAAGTTATTACAGTTGGTGATAGACTGCGAGATTCGTCCCTTTAATAGATTCCTGTTGAAGTTCAAATATCTCAAGTTACTGCAGTTTGAAAATTTGATAGCTCCTTGGAAATTGTTGTTGCTCAAATGCAATACAGAGAGGCTGTTTCCCAAACATTCTGGAATGAGTCCACTGAAATTGTTATTCGACAAGTCGAGTATTTGGAGAGATTTTAGGTTGCAAATTGCCAATGAAACTTGTCCTGTCAACTCTTTGTTCGATGAAACGATGAAAACATTCAAATTTGCGAGTTGATAGAATGAACTCGGAAGTGATCCATTCATTCTGTTGTTGCTCAGATCAATGTAATACACTGAAGTGCTGTTGAATTCACCTATATGACCTGTGAGTAGGTTATTACTAAGGACCAAGTAGCTCAGATTTGGTAGCATAAATAGCGAGGAAGGAACTCGACCACTGAAACTGTTATATGACAGGTCTAATTCGGATAGTTGCTCAAGGTTTCCGATAACAGATGGAATCGGACCACGGAAATCATTATGTGAGAGATCCAACCTGGTTAGTTGCAAGATCTGACCCAATAATGCAACATCCGGCAATGACCCAACAAATTTGCAGGCACTTAGTTCTAGAATTGATAAAGACGTTAGGTTGTTGAAAACGTCATGTTCTAAATATATAGGAAATCTTGTTCTAGAGAGAGATAACAATATTAGCGAACCGCCCCAATTTCGTCGAGGTAATGAACCAGTGAGTTCTTGATTACCCCATAAGTCAAGCCATTGAAGGTTTTGTAATTGAAGTATGTTATCTGGGAATTTCCCTCTCAATTCACAGGATGCGAGTTTGAAAGTTGACACAGACGAAGACAGGTTCAAGAGATAACTAGGCGCAATCAAGGACATGTTAGTGTAGCTCAAATCTAACTCGGTCAACTCGGTGAGGTTTCTTGCAAGCTTCTCAAAAGTAGAGGGTTCTAATGGTAGATTTGAATTCCAGGACAGATTAAGTAAAAGTAATCGAGACAAATGGATGAAATGCAAAAGTATGTTACCTTGCAATTTACAGTGGCTGAGTGAGAGCGATGACAAAGAAGAAGACAGATTGGCGAACGAACTAGATGCAACCAAAGACATGTCGACGCGGCTCAAGTCAACATATGTTAGTTTGGTTAGGTTGCGAGCAAGTTTATTGAAAATCATTTCTTCCATGGTTAGATTCAAATTTAAAGAGACATCAAGTGATTGCAGTGCAGATAAATGAGAAATATCTGGGAAGTTCCCGTGCAAATTGCAAAACCGGAGATTAAGATTCGACAAAGAAGAAGATAAATTCATCAAGGAACTAGAACTAACCAAAGACAAATCAGTAAAGCTGAGGTCCAAGTCTTGTAGCTTGGTTAGGTTTTGAAAGACTTCACTAAAACTTGTAGATTCTATTGACAGATCATTTCCATATAGATCAAGTGAAACTAAACTGGAAAGCTGAGAGATTTCAGGCGGGATTTGGCCGGCGAAATTTGAAAAAGAAAGGCGAAGCTCCGTTAAATCGAAGAATTTGCCGAACTGAGGTGAAATGTGTGACTTGTTAAAGTCATTCCAAGAGAGATCGAGTTGTTGGAGATGACGAAGCAAGAAAAGACTACTATCAGAATGTATAGTACCATACAATGAGCTTCCGTAAAGACGAAGACCAACTACATTACCTGTTCTCGTGTTGCAGGTGATTCCATCCCACGAGCAACAATCTGTTCCTTCTTTCCACGATTTTATATCTGTATTTGTAGGAGAATTTAGAATAGACAAGGATCTTCTGAATTGGAGCAACGCAAGGCTTTGATCATGGCGGCACAGTGGTGGCGAGGAAGACGACGAGTTTGAATTTAAAGATTGTGAATTAGTGAAGTAAAATAGATACAAGCATAGAAACTGAACAAACCATACTGAATTTCCCATTTTCATCTAACAAATTCTCAAGTTTGCTATATAAAGCGCGAAATTGAGCATTTATTGACATTTTTCTCGTAATTTTTTTATTTGCATGTTGCATTATAGTAATAAAAGTCAAAGAATGCCTTAGTTATTCTCTGCATTGGCAAAGATGAAGATCGTGCTTCCCATTTTGTTTTCTTAATATCAATTTGACACAGTTTATTCCAAATCAGAATGGATTAATAGTACTCAAACATTCTGCAGGTTGTAGCTCAGCTGCTGCTTGTAGCTCACAAGTGTCAAATCATCACTTTTTTTTTTGCTTCCTCTAGAGAGTAACCGAGTCGAGTTAATTCGAGCATTACTCGGAAGCAGCTCGAATAATACACGAAATCGACTCAATTTAATTGAGTTCGAGCTTCTTGAATTTACTGCTGATTGGAGTTTGAATATTAAGATACTTTGCTTGTTTGTATTGATTTGCTTTTTTTTTTCCGTCTTTTATTATTATACTCATACAATAGTATTTTTATTGTTATAATAAATTTCAACTTAGCCATTCAGTTTTAGTTTGATAGTTAAATTTAAATTTATATGTTTTAGTTCCATAGCATGATAGGGACAAATCAATATTTTTTTAATATAAAACTTTGCTTCTTTATTTTGAATATATTATTTTATTCAATAAATAATTTTGTAAAAATAAAATATACTATCAACTTGACAAATCTTATTCCTAATTAAATTTTACAACTTTAATAGCAGCATTTGACCAATTCAAATCCTAATTTTTATGTCTAACATTCGTTTTTTCAAGTCATTGCTTGAATGATTCAAAATCTACTAACCCCATTGGATTTTTTGGTGTAAGAAGATTGGAAGATAAATGTGGATAGAGATTCCAAATTGCTCAAATTGAATATTGCATCTGTATCGATTGCCACTAATCAATCATTGTGATAAGTGTCACCACCGTTTCTATGCGCGCTCATCATTTCCTCTTTTTTTCATAACCAGAAAAAAAAAAAGAATGTTTGTTGAAGGAATTGAACTTAACAGAATACTGGTAATGTAATTATATAAGCGTATATTATTTTTTTATTAAATAGTAATTCATCACAAAATGCGATAGGTAAACAAAATGCACTACTATCTTGAATGAAATTTAGACATTGAAAAACATAATTACCACCATAAAAAAAAGGTAGTGATATCTATTAATCACACTTTTATTGATACAATGGAAAATCAAATCCTTGTAAAACGTTGTTTCGTTGCGGAAAATTTTATTGTTTCTAACCTTCCAAATCTCCTATAAACTGAAAATCAAATAGTTGCCCAAAGTTTTTTGTACTTTGAATTTGCCTAATCCATCCATTGAAAATAGAAACTCGATAGATCTTCCGGAATTGTACAAGCCTAGACACTAATATTAAAAAGGAAATATGTCCAAAATCGCCAAGCAAAAGGGCAAAACATGATTATGTGATTTGCAGATTCTATTTCTGCACAAGAACTGCAAAAAATCTGCTCCTCAAGAAGCACCTGGCGATGAACCAAAAACTCTAGATGAGATACGACCTCTATGCAAAAGCCACACAAAAAATTGAAGTCTAGGAGGAATTCTATGGTTCCAATGTTAAAGATAATCCCACATTACTTAGCAGAACAAATATAAATGAGTTTATAAGTGTAAAGGTTCAACCACCTATTAACTAGTTCTAGTTATTAGGTCATGGTTGAACCTAAACACTCTCATAAGCATGTGACATTTTCACCAATTTATAATTAATTACTCCCGCCAATATTTTTAATATGGTATCAGAGCGGGTCTGGCTCGGGTTCTTAATTTGCCGGTTGTCCGTCTGGATGTCCAGTCCCAGCGGCCCGGTCCGGTATTGCCGCTGCGTATTAAATCAAAATTTCAGTGGGTCTGGCCCGGATTCTTAATTTGCCGGTTGTCCGTCTGGATGTTCATTCCCAGCGGCCCGGTCCGGTGTTGCCGCTGCTTGTTAAATCAAAAAGTTTTAGTTTCAGGGGGAGTCAATTTCAAGTGACAGCCGGATGTCCAGTCCCGGTTGCACTTGAGGGGGAGTGTTAAAGATAATCCCACATTGCTTAGGAGAACAAATATAAATGAGTTTATAAGTGTAAAGGTTCAACCACCTATTAACTAGTTCTAGTTATTAGGTCATGGTTGAACCTAAACACTCTCATAAGCATGTGGGTGGATTATCACATTTTCACCAATTTATAATTAATTACTCCCGCCAATATTTCTAATACACTTGAACCAAGAAACTATCTCTCTGCAATTTGAGCCCGTTCATAAGTACTGTACCATATTTACTGTTTTAAAATAATCTGCCGAAGTGAAAGCTTAACTTGCTGAAGCTGAGTAGTGAGCTAGCTGCCGAAGCGATGCTTCCTCTCCCAAACGAAATCGTCGTTTCCAGATAAAGATCCAGTGTAATTGATCATCAACCTGGGCAGATTCAGCAGCTAAATCTGAAACTAAAGAGGCAGCAGGTTTACGGTTCCAATTTTGACGGTTTAAAAAATAAAAGAAAACATTTTATTAAAATTAAATTTAAATATTTTAAATGAAGGTGAAATTGAAATTTAATGTAATATAAATAATTAATAATAATTAAAATTAAACAAATCATTTAATTTACCATAAATTTTGATAATTAATTATTTTTATATGATTGATATGGTCAAATATTGCTATACATATTAAGTTAAATTAAACTAATAGTTAGTATTTAAAAGGATTAACAAATTAAAATATGTTAAAATAAATAAATAATATTTATATAATTATAGTAGTATATATTTTAAATAAATATATTATAATTAACCATATGCATCATGCATGCATATATGATGAGTAAATATATCAAAATACACGGTTCGGAACCGGAACCGACTGATTCGGTTCCGAGAACTGTTGAACCGGCTAAAACCAGCACAATGCATAATAATAGTTTATTAAAGTATGATAAATATTTTTGAATTTATTAAGATAAATATATATGAAATTTAATTTATTGTTGCTATATTTATCATGAATTTAAGAAATAATAGTATAATATAGGTAACGATTTTAGAACCACTAAATCTACCTACCAAAAGCCAAAGCTAACAGACAACCCATGCTTTCTTGAGTCAAAAAGAAAAAAGAAATCGTATATATTTCATATCCACGTGTCATGTGTCACGTGTGATGAACTGAACATTGATTCTACCTCGTTACACGACGGATCTAGGAAGAACATATCATGAAAAATTACTCCCATCTTACAATTTCTAAATTATTTTAAAAACTATTAATATAAAATTAAATAAAATTGTTTGTGAATATTTATTTTGAAATTTATATTTTACTAATTTTATTCACCTTATAAATTTC
This sequence comes from Mercurialis annua, assembly GCF_937616625.2. Taxonomy (NCBI): domain Eukaryota; kingdom Viridiplantae; phylum Streptophyta; class Magnoliopsida; order Malpighiales; family Euphorbiaceae; genus Mercurialis; species Mercurialis annua. The sequence goes on along the minus strand of NC_065573.1, from coordinate 29,775,803 downwards.
TAATACAATTTTATCTATCTTATACAAAAATTATAAATCCGCCATTGGCTGAATGTGTTTTTTTAATTTGAAATCGACATATTTTAATAAATGTGTTAAAAATATGAAATCTAAACACAATACTTGTCGAACCGCCTAACGCATCTAGTAGATTGATAGATACAAACATCCTAATTTAATCCATTTTTTATAAGTTTTATTTAATACGAATATTAATAACATATTTAATATATTTTACATGGTTATTATAACATATTCAACATGTTTAATATATCTTTAAAATAAATATATCCAAAAACAAATTTCTTAAACAACCACAAACATATCTACAACAAACAATAATTAATAAATTATATGGCTATATTTAATTCACATATAATTAATTAATACAATTAATAAACACATTTAAACGTGTCTTAAATAGATTAAGCGAGTTTAATATTTTCAACATGATAATAACCATGTCATAAAACAGATTTATCCGTTTGCGGCATGAACTCAAATAATCTCAATTCAAATGAGTTTAATCATCGTGTAAACGGATCGTGTTGGAAATTGTCAGTGTCAATTTTAAGAAAGTATTAAATTTTCTAGAAATAATGAGAGCATGGTATTTCCATGATTATCCTAACAATTATAACTAATTTACAATACTGCCATTGTATTGAAAGAAACTACTAACAACCTAACAAACAAGCAAAAAAGTACAGTAATGGTGGCAATAAATGATTCATCCTTCTCAGAATCAATTGGGGTAGCTGCTGCACTTCCCCCACCCTCTTTTCCTATGATTTGAGGAATTGTTTATCGTATGAAATTATGGACTAATAATTTTTTTAAGCAGTACTCTCTTCAAATAAATTGCAACTTTTTATTGATATCAATAATAGTTGATTTGATTATTAATCTAATTATAATCGCACGCAATCTAGTCATTTTCAATTTAAGTTTGTGAATAATTTTAAAGGGGTTTTTGGGCACTGTTCGTTGCGTTTTTGGATTCTATCACAAATGTGAAATAAGTAAGTATCAAAGTTCTAAAATACTGAAATACATAACAAAACATCATTTCTTTTTGTTTCAGGTCCAAAAAGTGTATCTAAAAAAAACTAAGTGTTTTAGCTCAAGAACATTAAAATAATAAAAATAAACAAATTAACGAATTGCTGACGTGACTATTTATAGTCCAATCAAGTCACACGAAGAATCACATAATAATCCAACTAAAATCAAATTAACTGTATTATCATAAATTCATATATACTTAAAAATGATTAATTTTTTTTAATTATTCTAGAATTATAGCATTTATTAAGAATTTGTTGTAATTATTATTCCACTCATTAAGAGAAATAAACACTTAACTACATTAATTTAGACATATTAAAAGCATTGAAATATAATTAAAAATCTACCTTTTTAAATTTTGGAATAACCTAAAATAATTTTTTATATATAGACAGAGAGAGTATATTCAAACCTACTCCCTCCGTCCCGTTTAAAAAGGGACAAATGACTTTTTCACATATATTAAGAAAACATTAACTACTATAATATTTTGTTATTTTATCCCTATTTATGATAGTGTTGTATTTTGTGTATAGATTAATAGTCATTAATTATGAAAAGAGAAAAGGGGATAAAAAAGAAAAATTCATATAAATTGACATAAAAAACACGATATGGTCTTATTAAATGGGACAAATAAAAATGGGATATGTCCCTTTTTAAATGGGACGGAGAAAGTAATTACTATAATTTATGATTAACCATTTAACCTACATTTAATATCATAAAACATCCTTCACTCAAAATGTGTTTTTTTTAACAATATTATTAACATCCAAATTATGTGGTTGAGCCGCAAACGTTTAGCCTTTTGACATTTCATACATTTTAGTGCACCATCTCATGCCTAATTAGAAGTGGTTGCACCGCCGACACTATTGTCTGTGATATCAAACCGGCAAGATAATTTTTTTTTGGTCAAGTCGTTAGGATCTACACACTAGTCATTTAATTAAACAATGATCTCAAAATTTAGATTAATTAAAAATGAATTAGTACAAAATATTGTCATTTTAAAATGGTACAAATCTAATCGATCATTTTAAAAGTTAATAAAATATGTTTTTTTGGATAATTTAACAGATTATACCTCATTATTCTTTAAGAGTTCTAAGATATATTATCTGGCATATTGCCTATTTTTAGTTTAATTTTGATTTAAAATTAGTTAAAATTGCTCTAATTTTATAAAGTTGAGACTTTACAGTAATTTAAAAAGAATCGGCCAAATTTTGGACACGCATATTACATTTTAAGTCGTTATTTATTTACAGTTCTCCCAAACCTACCCATTCATTTACACACACATATTACATATATATAATACATATGTGTGTGTGACCATATAAATAAATAGCGTAACAGTAAAAGCATAGTAAATAAAGAAAAGGACACAACCAAGAAACTTCTATGGCTCCGGCTACTCTCACTTCTCTTGTTGAAGAAAAAACACTTCAACAAAGCTTCATTCGCGACGAAGATGAGCGTCCCAAAACCGCCTACAATCAATTCAGCGACGAAATTCCGGTCATTTCTTTGGCCGGAATTGATGATGTTGAGGGAGAAAAGAGAGGTGAAATATGCAAAAAGATTGTAGAAGCATGTGAAGATTGGGGTATTTTTCAAGTTGTTGATCATGGCGTTGATGCTAACCTTATTTCCAATATGAGTCGTCTTGCTAAAGAGTTTTTCGCTTTGTCGCCGGAGGAGAAACTCCGGTTCGACATGTCCGGTGGAAAGAAAGGCGGTTTTATTGTTTCTAGCCATTTACAGGTACATTTTCAAGGTTCAAATCCATAAATTTTGCATGGTTTACTTAATTTAAAGTTTTTGTTTGTTTTGTTAATGTTTGTATGTTGTTAAGAAACGTATTTTGACAGAAAGTTGTTAGTTAGTTGTTTGTTTATAGAAATGCATTCTGGAAGTATTGATTGAAAAGGATTTTACGTTTCAAAAAGTAATTAGCTAGTTAAGCAAATTTCACATTTTATTTTTCTTTCTCGTTTAAGATGCTAGTAGTTATTTACCAAAAAAAAAAGATGCTAGTAGTTATTAGGTATCCATATAGAGTACTATCCCATCGTTAGGGCTATCTCCAACCCACTTTATAATTGAAATTTTATTTTTAGAGATAGAATTAGTTTTTTTCCGACCACAAACTCTATCTCTAATTTTAAATAAAATTTTTTTCAACCACAAGTTTTATCTCTAACTCTAAAAGAATATTTTAAAATTATATTATTTTTTTATTTTAACAACTTAACTCAAATTAATTTTTTTTTACATATTCATCTTAAAAATAAAAACATATATTATTATTATTATTATTATTATTATTATTATTGTTGTTGTTGTTATTTTTATAATTGTTTGTATTATTTATTAAAATATATCTTTTGTTAATTTATAAATTACTAGTTTAATCCATTAACTTTAATTTATACAATTATGTCTTACTATATTCAAATATTAAAAATTTATATCTTTTTTATATGACTTCTAATGAAATTATAAATATTAAAAAATCGCATATGTTATACATTAATAGCATATAAAACTAATAAAAATATATTTTGATAAATAATATAAAAAATTATAAAAATAACAGCAATAATAATAATAATGATAATATATGTTTTTATTTTTAAGATAAATATATAAAAAAATTCAATTTGAGTTAAATTGTTAAAATAATAAAATAGTGTAGTTTTAATTTTTTTTTTAGAATTAGGGATAGAGTTTGTTATTAGAGAAAAACTTATTTAAAATTAAAAATAGAGTTTGTTGTTGAAAAAAACTTACTCTATCTCTAAAAAATAGAGTACCAATTATAAAATAGATTAGAGATGACCTTAAGAGTAAAGGGTTTTCAAATCCAACTTTATAACTCTATTTTAGAGATTAATAAATTAAACTTTATTAATAAAATTTCACTCTTCAATCTCTATAAAAGATTTTTGTTTGTAATTTTTTAATTTTATAGATGACTTATTTAATCTATTAATATCAAGTTATCCAATAAAACTCTTGCAATTAAATATATTATATTCATAAATTTATATTTTTATATCTATTTATTATTGTATTATATATATATAATAAATTAATGACACCGAAGGAAATCCTTTTTCTACAATATGCGCATTGAAGGAAATCCTTCTTTTGTGGGTAAGTTTGGATTTGGGATGGTTCATTGACAAAGAACACAAAATATCATAATCTCGCATGTTGCATACAGTCCAAATCATAGACTTAAAAATCAGACCATACCGGAAGTGTTTCTTTTTTTGGTTCATGAACTTGTATTTTTTTTAGTAATAAGAAAATGGAGCATTTGTGGGAGGATTTAAACCCACGACGAAGTAGTTTATTGTACAACGCTTAATCGTTTATATCATTTGAGATATCTCACTAGTAGAAACTTGTAACTTTGATCACTGGTGATAAAAGTGCAAACCGGTGAGAGCTGTTCAATCAAAACCAATGATTGTTGGCCAGAAGAAATAAAAATCTGAAATTTCGATCAGACCGGAGTTTGACTAACTGTGGACTGTCTGAGATCGGACCTGTGGGGCCTCTGATTTAACTACCGGTTTTTAAAACAATGGTTGCCAAACAAGAAACTCATCCTAATTCCTAGCAATACAAACATGAAAATTATCTGTTAATTAACGTTAAGTCCATTGAATTCCATATTTTTGTAATGCACAATATAGAAGAGGTCACTTTATATGGTGATTAGATCAAAGAAATTAGTCGGTTCTGCTTCCTAGATTATTAACATAAATCAAATGCTTAATGATACATTTCACTCTATTGCAAGTGATTGAAAAAATTGAGATGTGATGTTCACAGGGCGAGGCAGTAAAAGATTGGCGCGAAATTGTGACATACTTCTCGTATCCACTCAGCAGCCGGGACTATTCGCGGTGGCCGGACAAGCCGGAGGGATGGAGGGCGGTGACGGAGGAGTATAGTGAGAAGCTGATGGGACTTGGTTGCAAGCTTCTTGAGGTGCTATCAGAGGCAATGGGGTTAGAAAAAGATGCATTGACAAAGGCATGTGTGGAAATGGACCAGAAAGTTGTGGTCAATTTCTACCCAAAATGTCCACAACCTGACCTTACTCTTGGGCTGAAGAGGCATACTGATCCTGGTACTATCACCCTTTTGCTTCAAGACCATGTTGGTGGACTTCAGGCTACTAGGGATAATGGCAAAACTTGGATTACTGTTCAGCCTGTTGAAGGTGCCTTTGTTGTCAATCTTGGAGACCATGGCCATGTGAGTACCCTTTTCCCAGTGATTAAAAAACCGGACTGGATCGGCCGACTGTGCTTAAAACTGGCCACCTGTCCGGTCCAATTGAACTTAAAAATTAGAGATCTAGTTCAACCGGGTTAGATCGGATTAAACTGAATCAAACTTGCGGTTCAACCGATTCGATCATAATTCATGTCCAAAATTTTATTTTTCATATATAATTTTCTCAATTAGGCTTTGTTTGGGAGAGAAGGCATTAAAGTAAAGTACGGGTTTTTAAAGTAAAGTAAAGTACCGTAAGGGACGGTAAAGGAAGGTAAGGGTTGTGCATAACCCTTCCATGTTTGGGAAAATAATAAAGTAAATGAAGGGTTTATAAAAAAAATCAGTTAAAAATAATCCAACACCCCAATATGGGGGGTTGGCATATGAGGGTTGAGGGGGGTTGAGAAATTTTTTTCAACCCCTCAAAACCTTTAAAAAAAATTTGTCAAACAGGGGTTGAAATTTTACAACCATTCCCTTCCCTTCCTTTCCTATCTCAACCCCTAATCCAAAACAATACGTTAGTTAAACCCGGTTGAGTCGCAAACTGATAGCTTCAGTGATTCGGTTTTAAAACACTAGTTTTTCCTTGAATTGGAAAATAAAATAATTGAGATAGCAATGAGTAATGCTTATTTTAGAAATATATTTATAATAAAATTCATTGATTTTCAACCAATGTGGCAATGGGAATGTAATATTTCTTTGTGTCAATGATAATCACTATAGTTAAAATCAGTCGAATTGAGTTAGTTGGAAACCGATCAATTATCCAATCGGCTGAAAGTTAAAGTTTAAAAAGCAGATAACATGTCGAAAAACAAATTAACCGAAAAGTATAGTTTTTGTTTTTTCACAAAAATCGGACAAATTATATATTTTTTATTTATGTGTCTTTTTATCTTTCATTCATGTGATTCTCTTTTTTTTTTTTTACACAACACTTTTTTTTTCCGTTCACAAACAACTTTCTTTCATAAATCGCTCTCTTTCTCTTTCTACACGGACATTAATAATCTAATCTTGAACATTGATTACTTGCATCCAAATAAAAATAATTTGAAGTTAAATATTTAAATCCAGTTTAAGGTGGGCAGATCTTGACAGATATACCCAACCCACTGAACATGTCTAGGTGATACTAATAAGGTGATACTAATAAAGAACGTTGTTAATTAGCATCAAGGCATGTCATGTGCAAAAACCTTGAAAAACTATAATTTTTTTGGTAGTAACAAATTGATTGTATACAATGGGCAGTACCTAAGTAATGGGAGGTTCAAGAATGCAGATCATCAAGCAGTGGTGAACTCAAATTCAAGCAGGCTATCCATAGCAACATTTCAGAACCCAGCACCACAGGCTATAGTTTATCCTCTCAAGATTGAGCAAGGAGCCAAGCCAATTCTTGATGATCCAATTACATTTTCAGAGATGTATAGGAGAAAAATGAGCAAGGATCTGGAGCTAGCCAGGCTTAAAAAATTGGCTAAGGAGCAGCACTTGAAAGACTTGGAGAATGCCAAGTTGGAGACTAAGCCTGTTGAACAAATCTTTGCTTAAATAATGCATATTATGCTTATGATTGTATTGGGAATAAACTATTTGGCTTATGCATTTGTGATTGTAATGTGGTACCAATATATCGAATGCAATAAAGTACATTATCTCTAATATTGATCACCTAATATAATTTGCATAAATTATGCATAATTGATTCATTTACATGCAATTTTTGTGACATGGATGCAATTAACTTATAGGCAGGTGATATAAATCGAAGTTAGGTCAAATCTTCTAAAAATACCAAATCTTTGCCCTTTTTATCAATTATGACCAAATTTTTTAAAATCGACAAATAACTCATTTTAACAAATTTATACTTAAATTCAAATCAAACCGGTTTTCTTGCTAACATGACAACCAAATATATAAGATTATAAAAGATTTAATTATAATATAATGCAAAACCTTTGCGTGTTGTGTCATAATAAAAGATTTAATCACAATACAAAACCGAATCGGTTCAAAAATGGCTATAAAAAACATAATATGCAAAAACAAGTTATATTTGCTACGAAAGAAAAAAAAGGCTTCCACCACGGTGATTTTGAAAGATTTGGTCATAACTGATAAAAGTCGTAAAGGTTTGATATTTTTTGGGGTTTGTTAAGCGTTTGGACAACAAATTGTATAAGCATTAGACAGTAAATTGTTAGGTCTTGGGTTCAATTCCTTCCATAAGCCACTATTCCCTCCCTAATTATCCAAAAAAAAAATATATACAAAAGTAAATTGATAGTTAATTATTTTAAACAAAATTATAACGTCAAAATTATTGTAAAATAACCTAAGTAAAATGGTTTATTAAGGATTTATAGTTTAAAAACAAAATGTAAATTTAGCTTTCAAAGTATAATACTGAAAGTAAATTAACAATAATCTTAAAAAAAGATGTATCTTCTTTCACAACAACAATGACGATAATGGTGATCGGTGGCCATCGATGGTGGTCGGTGGTTGACGACAGTTGTCGATGACCAAAAATATTGCTCGTTTGCTGATGATGATGGTCTGAGACAGTATTTGACGATGGTCGGTGATAGTAGAAACGGTTGAAGCTATGGTCGTTGCAATAATAATAATTTCTGTAATATTTTTATAAAAAGTTAACTAAAAATCATATTACTATAAATTTTATGAAGGTGCACAGTAATTTTATATTTAAAATATCAATCAGTATTATTAAAATATTTTGGTAAGATGTAAACATTTTTCAAGAAAGAACTCCATGTATTTAGGATGCATTGACTAAAGTCTATTGAAAAATTGTGAATATTTGCAAAAGACAAATTTATTCACGGATCGCGTAGCTTATCACTAAAAATCAACGATCAACACTTTGGCAATAGTTTCCTTTATTGCTAAACTTATTGCAATTAATATATCGATGGATTTGGCATTTTAGCGATGGAAAAATCTGTGGCTAAATCTAAGTAGTGTCATTAATCATTTTGTACAGTTCTATAGTTACTAAAAATGTGGCCTAAACCCTAAACTTCAAACTTGAAATGTGAATTAAGCTTCAGCCACTAGAAAAGTCGTTTTCTTTGAGTCAATCTTGACTTATGTATGACTAGGTCATCTAATGTGTCGAAATTTAATTCAACAAAGAAAATAAACTATTGGTTTATTGCTTTCATTTGGGGGATTAAATCTCTCAATTAATATTTAATAATGATAAGCAACTAGGCTAGTCTTTTATGACCAAGTCCAAGTAATTAATTCATTATCCATCACACACAACTTTTTCTCATTACTTTCTCATCATATCATAAATATATACACACATATATATAAGCTATGCTTTTAAAATTGGACAAACTGGGTGGACCGGGAAATAAAAATTCTAAAACTGAAAATGGTGTCAGAAAATTCAACACTTAATTTTTTTTTTGTTTATCATCATCTTCGACATTTCATCTTTAAATTTTTATGGCTATTTTAATTTTTTTTGCATATTGATTTTTAGGTTTCACGGTGGTTTTATCTTTCTTATCAATTTAATCTACGATGTAGTCCGACGTTTTAACTTCTTATTAGTATGTATCAATGGTTAAAAAAAATCAATACAGGACAAATGATATAAATGCTATACTTTTTATTCTTAAAAAATGTGAAAGTATGAGACAAAATTATGAGATAAAGAAAGTATATGTGTAGTATATTAAAAAGAACTTTTGTAACATTAGGTTTCATATGAAAATAAAGAAATGATCATGGTTCAAAATGGAAATTCGGCCTTTTGATTGAAGTATGAAAAAAGAAAGAAAAGGAGCACAGTGCACATGTTCATAATACGATTGTCAAAGTTCAGCTACTGAGTCTGAACTGATAGAGATGAAAGATTGAGAGATGTTTACACCAGTGATTATAAAACCGGACCAAACCGGCCAGTTGAATCAGAAATTGGTCAACAATCTGATCCAAATGATATTAAAAACCGAATTTTAGTCTGATTGGATTGAATCGGATCGAACCAATTGATCTAACTAAACCATCGGTCTGAATTAAAATTTGACATGGTTGAACCGATAAGAGCCGCCCTTATTTACAATTTATTCTTATATAAAATTTACTCAATTGGTTGAACTGGAAACCGATGGCCTTGGTAATCCGACAAAATTAGTAAGAACTTATCTATCTACAATTTTAACGTTTTTATCAGATATACCATGATCTTTAAATTTTGCGAGTTTAATTCATTACCTTTTAAATGTTAGCCAAACATATCCACGACTCTTTTGAAACTGATGTGGCGCAAGATTGTATACGCCACGTAGGATAAATTTTGTACATGTAGACAAACAACATCCGTCACATCATTTTTAAAACGAATTATGAATATATTTGATAAAGATCTAAAAGATGGTGGACAAAAATAATAAATTAAAATATCGTGATTAATTGGCAAAAACATTAAAAGTATAGGTAGATAAGTTCATTTTGTCAATAAATCATAATAACAAAAATATAAAAAGTAACTTTAAATATATACAATATTAAAATTTCAAATTTAATTCAGAAATAAATTCATTTAGCTGATATGTGGTTTCAACTTTAGATACAAAAAATTATGACAAATTTAATCCAAAAGATAGTTGAATAAAATTTAGCAAAAAATATCCATTTTTTATAATAAAATGACACATTTTTAACAAAAATATTTAACTTACATACATAAAATAAATTTAACTCCTTCAATTTATTTTAGTCCAAAAGAGTTTAAACATATAAAATAAAAAATATTTAAAATATATAAATAATGATCATATGTAAAGATCGGTAAACAAATCTTACTTGAGGAAGTAAAACAAACTTGAATTAAAACATGAAATAATCTTTAAATGAAACTTACTTGAGTACCACACTTCAATTCTTCACTTTCGCAAAATAAGTAAAATAAGGACTAAAAGGAAACTAACCATTAAACGATTGTCCTAAACTAAAAACTAATGAAAAACTAACTAATTCCATAGCTTTGGAAAATCCTGATAGTCTATTACAATTAAATAAATCCATTCGGAAATGAGGACCGAGTCGATTTCCACTCACAGGGCAATCCTACCGAGGTATGAGGCATCATGCCGCTCGACAAGAATTGATCTCCTCTTCAAGACTGCTTGGCAAAGATGAATCCTGCCGAAATGAGAGTCCCGCAGGCCGAAAGGATTAGCTTCCTCGACAAGATTGTTCTTCAGTCCATAAAACTTCGCAAATTCAACAGTTGGATCCACAAACGCTCCTTTATATTCCGAATGCAATAACCTACAAATCAAATACCTTTTGAAACACAATTTTTTCAAAATAATCCATAATGCACACATTATATTTTTAAAAAAAATACTGTACAAATTAAATGTATCATTTTGGTGGTTATAATTGTAGGTAGGAACTAATGACTTAGAGCTCAAATAACATAAGCTGAGCAGTAAAATATTAGGTCATGAGTTCAATTCCTTCGACAAGCGCTCCATCCTCTCCAATTATAAAAAAATAAAAATTAAAGGTGTGAATAGAGGGAATCGAAGAAGAAGGATTAAAAAGGAAAAAAGTACAAATTATCCCTTAATTTAATTTTAAGAATTATTAGGACATTTGAACATTTAACATTATAAAAAAATATTAAATATTTGAAAATCGCTAAGTATCATATTGAAAAATAAAGTAGATTGTAAAGATCATTTTTTTCATTATATATGGCGCGTGTTTTTCACTCTAAGAATTGTGATTATTGAGGTGTTATTTGATACGAAACGCGAAAATTCAAGTTTTATTTTATAAAATTTATATTTTTGACATTTCGTACGATTTTAGAAGTGAATTGTCCATTATTCAAGTGTTAATTGCAAATTAAATCATGAACTATAACGTAATTTGCAATTACAACATAAATTTTAAAATTTGGTAATGTCGTAGACAACTTTCACTTTTTTTGTCAAATCAAAACACCATTCATTTACCGATACAGATCTGCTGGGTTGGAAGTCTGTATTGACACGTAGGCTGACACGTTGGAAAATAAACGGTGTTTCATTTTACCAAAAATAAAAGTTGATGTCTATTTTTACTAAATTTTTTGAAGTTAGTGTTGTAATTTCAAATTACGTTAAAGTTCGTGAGTTAACTTGCAACATGTCAAATTACGTGGCAAATACTGAAAATCATTGTGTCAGTATACATAGCAATTCCGGCTTCCAACTCAAGAAAAAAATCCCGAAAAATAGCTTCTGCCAAAATTATAAAATTTATGTTATAATTACAAATTAGGTCAAAAATGGTGAATTTATTTACGATTAACCCTTTATTAAATAGTAATTACAAAAACAAGTCCATAGAAAAAAATCAAGAATAACAAGAAAAATAAAATAACAAGGTGCAATTTTCCGTTATACCGAAAAAGAAAATGATCTCCGTCCAGGAAAATGAAACCCATTTTCACATTTCTCTATCTGTCAAAAAGAAATTAAAAAAAAAAAAACAGCACAAAAACAAAGAAACTCTCTTTTGACCATCACCACCCTCCCCCCTCCTTCTCCTCTTCTTCCTCATCCCTTCTCCTCCATAATCACCATTATTTAATTAATCTGATCAAACATTTTACACTTCTTTATATATATATTTTAATTCAACTCCAAATTTATTGCCTTTTTGACATTTCTTCTTCTTAAGACACATTTATATTGATCATTTTCTCCTCTGTTGGCGAATTAATCAAATGGGTGGTTGTTTTTCTTCCATCAAAGTCAGTGGTTCCAACAGCAATAACACCACCACCACCACCACCGCCATGATGGGCCAGAATCATCGCCGGAAAGAAGCCACCGGGGGCAACCCACAAACGACGAGAGCAGCCACGACAGCGATTAGAACAGCAAGAGCAAGAACAGGAACGAAGACAAATAATGAGAATGAAACTAATAAGAGTAGACAGCAGCAACAAATTAAGGTTAAAGAGAAGCAGAGTTCTAGAAGACCAGGTGGGGTGATCCCATGTGGGAAGCGTACGGATTTTGGATATTCTAAGGATTTTGATAAAAGATACTCAATTGGGAAATTGTTGGGTCATGGTCAATTTGGGTATACCTATGTTGCTACTGATAAGTCTAATGGAGATCGTGTTGCTGTTAAGAAGATTGAGAAAAATAAGGTATCTTTTTCATATCTTTTTAGTTAATTTGCCCTTTTTAGTTTGTTCAATTTGTTTAGTTTATTGGGTTTTATTGCCTAATTTGGTTGATGTTGAATCTGTGTTTGCTAGGGATTTTTAGATTCATTTGCATGAGAGTATTTATGGCATTGGCCTTAGGGTGTAAGAGAAATTTAAAGATTCTGATTTTGAACTTTGGTTTCTCAATAAAAAATGGATTTTGAATATGAGATTCTTTAGAAGATCTTGTGTTTTTAATATACATAGATACCCATTTAGTTAATTTCTACTTATAATAAGGAGTCCCTGTTAGCTTGAGAATCAAGTTTGTTATTCCAAGTTTTTTTTTAATCTGCTGATCTGAAGTATGGCTGCTTCTGTTGCTGAGTATTTATCCTCACTTTTGTCCCCATGTTGAAGTGTTTTAGAAGCTGCTGCATCCAGGAAAACATCTGACAATCTAATCATTTGCTTGGGATTGGGCAGCATCCAGGGTATTAACTTCATTGATTATGATAGTTGCAAATGAAGTAACAGTTTGAGTGCTAAATTAATAGCTTAGCCTTGCGGCAAGCCTGGTTTGTGGGTTATTCTAGAAGAGCAAAATCTAAAGCCAAGATAGTTAAACGTTTAGTGCTCGTATCTTTAAAGATGTGGAGTTGAGTTCTTAGAATTTTTCATTTTATTTATTTCAGTGATGTTAAATTGAAGTCTTTCATTTTAGAGTGGTATTATCTGTTCCTTTGATAGAGGACATGCTTTATCTTTTGCATCCTTCGAAGAGAGTAAGATTTATTTAGACACTACAAAGTTGTTTTCAGAAGAAAGTTACGGCTCTTATGAATCTCATCTCTCATATCATTTTCATGTTTATAAAAATGATGTTGTTCATTTTAGTTTCAACGATTTTCATTTTTAAGGAGATGGTTCTGTTTCCTTGTTCAGTTAGACAGATTGCATCCATCTACCTATTTTTCGTGATGTTTAGATAGACTAATTTAAGCTTGTGACCACTTAGAGCTGGAATATTTAAGACGGATCAAGTTCTGTAGATTTTAATTGGGTGACAATTCATTTATGATTGTTTGTCTGTTAAAGGCTAAAGCAAACATTGGTCTTTGGTGCTAGATGGTTCTTCCAATTGCTGTTGAGGATGTTAAGAGAGAGGTCAAGATTTTGAGAGAACTTGCTGGCCATGAAAACGTTGTTCAGTTCTATGACGCCTTTGATGATGATTCTTATGTATATATAGTAATGGAGTAAGTTTCTTGCTTTATTTTCTCTTTTGACTAGGCTTCTGTTCATTTTTGTGCATTGTTCCCGTAATTGAATCTACTCCTATTGCAGCTTTGATACTTCGTGTTGATGATAGAGTACTTTGAAATATTTAAAGAAAAATAACTTCATTGTATTTTCAATTGGCATTTTAAGGTTCCCAACCATATGATCATTCCTCTGCATGGTTAACTTAATGACTTTGTCTTTTTAGGTTATGTGAGGGTGGGGAATTGCTGGACCGAATTTTGGCGAAGTAAGAATCTTTTTTTGGAATTTATTTTCTTCAGCTGCACCAATCTAGCATTTCTTCATGCTAGTTGTTTTGCTAGAACTAATGCTTCTGCATGTATATTGGTTCAATAGAATCACATTAAATAGCTCTACTTACATTTGCTCGACTTTCTTTAAACAGGAAGGACAGCCGTTATACTGAGAAAGATGCAGCAGTAGTTGTACGCCAGATGCTTAAAGTTTCAGCTGAATGCCATTTACATGGTTTGGTGCACCGTGACATGAAACCAGAGGTATAGTCAAGTTTATCAGTTTAGATTGCATCTTTTTGGTTCAGAAAATTTGAAGTGCTTCTTGACATTGTTGACTTTGTTTGTCTTGCCTTCAGAATTTTCTTTTCAAGTCAACAAAGGAGGATTCTTCTCTTAAGGCCACAGACTTTGGCTTGTCAGACTTTATTAAACCAGGTGAGTAGTAGTTTCACATGTGAAGATTCAACTCATTCTTGTATACACTTACAAAAATCTTAAAATTTTAATTTTCTGGGGTTTTGGGTTTGGAGAGAGAAGGGTGGGTGGTTGACGGGGGTATTTGTGGGCAGCATTAACGAACACACACACACACACACACACACACATATTTATTCACACTTCTCGTGTACACTCAGACAGCTTTTATCTGTCATGAACTTTTATACCATGCCTATCAGAAATAACTGAATCACATCATAACTTACTATCCAATTGAACGCAGGGAAAAAGTTTCAAGATATTGTTGGCAGCGCTTATTATGTAGCCCCTGAAGTTTTAAAGCGCAAATCTGGACCTGAATCAGATGTCTGGAGTATCGGTGTTATTACCTATATTTTGTTGTGTGGGAGGCGCCCTTTCTGGGATAAGACTGAGGATGGTATATTCAAAGAGGTCGTTTCCACATTCTCAATCTTGGATA